>NC_081381.1:44558016-44698016 GCF_030684315.1 Stegostoma tigrinum | reverse complement strand
AGTAAATCTGCAGTTCCCATTATCTCTATTTCCATAAGATAATTGGGAAAGATTTTAACTAAAAAGCCAAATTACATTTCCAATCTAATTCCAGGCTATACCCTTTACAGATTCTTAATTCCAGATAAATATCATTCAAAACTCAACTCTACAACTTCTTTCTTCTCTGAGATTTATTTTCCAGTTCCCCTTCTTGATCTGCTGAGTCAGTTTTATGCTTTTTTTCCAGCTCTAATGGCCTAAACTTTAATCAGTTCTGACAACTCAAAAGCTTCCATGCAAACTCTCACAGCTCGGACAACAAGGTGTAGAGCTGGATGAACACAGGAGGCCAAGCAGCATCAGAGGAGCAGGAAAACTGACATTAGGCCAGAAACATCAGCCTTCCTGCTCCTCTGATGCTGCTTGGCCTGCTGTGTTCATCCAGCACCATACCATGTTATCTCAGAGTCTCCAGCATCTGCAGTTCCTACTATCTCTCACAGCTTGGAGATGTCATAAATTAAAACTCATATTTTTAGGAGATTGTTCTCCTGAACTTAGCTCCTATTTTTTTCTGAACTGAAGTCAAAATAAATTAATGACCCCTGCTCTGTTCACTACGCCTGTCACAAAATCAGCAGTATCCACATTTCATCGATAATATGCAAGTATTTGGCTCAAATTATGTACATCTTAGAAATGATTTACTTAGGTTAATGTTCGTAATGATTTTGTGAACTCATTAAAAAACAGTTAACTACCAGAACTAAACGCAAAATCCATCTCTGGCTATTTTACAAAAACAAATTCCTGACTGACAATAATATACAACATACACCTTTATCATACAATTGAATTTGTGTTTGTCTGTGATTAAGCTGACAAGCTACTGTGATAATTTATCATTGCTTCCTGCAGAGTATCTGTCAAGGAAGCTCTTTCACGCTCACTATCTCCCCGATCAAAAGGATTTTCACGTTGATAACCTATGTGTTTGGCTGAGTGATTAATGTTTCACTCTTGGCTGTCAAGCCCTGGAGTGATACATAACCCCAAAGCTTCTTGCTTAGTCACAAGGACACTAACCACTCCCCCACCTGCCTTAACCCACTCAGAGATAGTAAGAACTGCCAATGCTGGAGTCTGAGATAACACAGCATGAAGCTGGGTAAACACAGCAGACCAGGCAGCAGCAGAGGAGCAGGAAATTTGGCGTTTCATATCAGGACTCTTCTTCAGAAATAGGGGCGGGGAAGAGGATTCTGAAATAAATAGAGAGGGGGTGCGTTGATAGCAGGTGGGTTGGTCAGTGAGGTAGGAGGAGTGGATAGGTGGGAGAGAAGACGGACAGGTCAAGGAGATGAGAATGAAGTTAGTAAAGGTAGGTGTAGGTAGGTAGTACGTAGAACAAAGAACAAAGAAGATTACAGCATAGGATCAGGCTCTTCGGCCCTCCAAACCTGTGCCCATCCGGATCCACTGTCTAAACCTGTCACCTATTTTCCAACGATCTGTATCACTCTGCTCCCTGCCCGTTCATGTATCTGTCTAGATACATCTTAAATGTGCCTGCTTCTACCACCTCCACTGGCAACATGTTCCAGGCACCCACCAGCCCCTGTGTAAAGAACTTTCCATGCATAATCCCCTTAAACTTTTCCCCTCTCACCTTGAAATCATGACCCCCTAGTAATTGCGTCCCCCCCTCTGGGAAACAGCTTCTTGCTATCCACCCTGTCTGTACCTCTCATGATTTTGTAGGCCTCAATCAGGTCCCCCCTCAACCTCTGTCTTTCTAATGTAAAAAATCCTAATCTACTCAACCTCTCTTCATAGCTGAGCCCTCCATACCAGGCAACATCCTGGAAAACCTCCTCTGTACCCTCTCCAAAGCACCCACATCCTTTTGGAAATGTGGCGACCGTACTCTAAATTGGCCGAACCAAAGTCCTATTCAACTGCAACATGACATGCCAACTCTTGTACTCAATACCCTGTCCAATGAATGAAAGCACGCCATATGCCTACTTGACCACTCTATCCACCTGCGTTGCCACCTTCAGGGTACAATGGGCCTGAAAACCCAGATCTCTCTGTGCATCAATTTTCACCAGGGCCTTTCCATTTACCATACTGTTTCCTCTCGAATTGGATCTTCCAAAAGGCATCACCTCGCATTTACCTGGATTGAACTCCACCTGCCATTTCTCCGCCCAACTCTCCAATCTATCTATATTCTGCTGCATTCTCCAACAGTCCCCTTCACTATCTGCTACTGCACCAATCTTAGTGTCATCTGCAAACTTGCTAACCGGACCATCTGTACCTTCCTCCAGATCATTTATGCATATCACAAACAGTGATCCCAGCACAGATCCCTGTGGAACACCACTGGTCACAGGTCTCCATTTTGAGAAACTCCCTTCTACTACTACCCTCTGTCTCCTGTTGCCCAGCCAGATTTTTATCCATCTAGCTAGCACACCCTGGAACCCATACAACTTCACTTTCTCCATCAGCCTATCGTGGGGAACCTTATCAAACATCTTACTGAGCCCATGTATATGACACCCACGGGCCTTCCCTCATCTATTAACTTTGTCACTTCCTCAAAGAATTCTATCAAGTTGGTAAGACATGACCATCCCTGCACAAAACCATGTTGCCTATCACTAATAAGCTCATTTTCTTCCAAATGTAAATAGATCCTATCTCTCAGTGTCTTCTCCAGCAGTTTCCCCACCACTGAGGTCAGGCTCACCAGCCTATAATTACCTGGATTATCCTTGCCACCCTTCTTAAATAAGGGGACAACATTAGCAAGTCTCCAGTCCTCCAGGACCTCACCCGTGCTCAAGGATGCTGCAAAGATATTTGTTAAGGCCCCAGCTATTTCCCTCTCGCTTCCCTTACCAACCTGGGATCGATCCCATCTGGACCTGGGGACTTGTCCACCCTAATGCCTTTTCGAATACCCAACACTTTCCCCCTCCTTATGCTGACTTGACCTGGATTAATCAAACATCCCTAACCTCAACGTCCGTCACGTCCTTCTCCTCAGTGAATACCAATGCAAAGTATTCATTAAGAATCTAAGTCATTTTCTCTGACTCCTCACATAACTTCTCTCCTTTGTCCTTGAGTGGGCCAACCCTTTCTCTAGTTACCCTCTTGCTCCTTATGTATGAATAACAGGCTTTGGGATTTTCCTTAACCCTGTTTGCTAAAGATATTCCACAACGCTTTTCAGCCCTCTTAATTCCTCATTTCAGACATTCCCGACATTCTTCCAAAGTTTTGTCTGTTTCCAGTCGCCTAGACTTTATGTATGCTTCCTTTTTCCTCTTTGCTAGTCTCACAATTTCACCTGTCATCCACGGTTCCCTAATCTTGCCCTTTCTATCCCTCATTTTCACAGGGACATGTCTGTCCTGCACTCTAATCAACTTCTCTTTAAAAGCCTCCCACATGTCAAATGTGGGTTTACCCTCAAATAGCTGCTCCCAATCCACATTCCCCAACTCCTGCCGAATTTTGCTATAGTTGGCCTTCCTCCAATTCAGCACTCTTCCTTTATGACCACTCTCGTCTTTGTCCATCAGTATTCTAAAACTTATGGAATTGTGATCTCTATTCCCAAAGTAAGCCCCTGCTGAAACTTCAACGGCATGGCCGGGCTCATTCCCCAACACCAGGTCCAGTATGGCCCTTCCCAAGTTGGACTATTTACATACTTCTTCATAAAACCCTCCTGGATGCTCCTTACAAATTCTGCTCCATCTAAACCTCTTGCACTAAGTGAACCCCAGCCAATGTTGGGAAAATTAAAATCTCCTATCACTACCACCCTGTTGCTCCTACATCTTACCATAATCTGTCTCATACTTATACCTCTATCTTGCGCTCGCTGTTGGGAGGCCTGTAGTGCACCTGAACATTGTTAACGCACCCATCCTATTTCTGAGCTCTGCCCATATTGTTTCAACGCTCGGATCCTCCATAGCACAGCTGTGATATCGTCTTTGACCAGTAATGCAACTCCTCCATGCCTTTTACCTCCCTCTCTATCCCGCCTGAAGGATCTATATCCTGGGATATTTAGTTGTCAATCTTGCCCTTTCTTCAACCAAGTCTCAGTAATAGCAACAACATCATACTCTCAGGTACTAATCCAAGCCCTAAGTTCATCTACTACACTTCTCGCATTAAAACAAATGCACCTCAGACCACCTGTCCCTTTGTGTTCATCACCTGCTCTCTGCCTACTCTTCCCCTTAGTCACACTGACTTCATTATCTAGTTCCTCACAGGCTTTAGTTACTATCTCCTTACTGTCCACTAACCTCCTCATTTGGTTCCCATCCCCTGCCTCATTAGTTTAACCCTCCCCAACAGCGTTAGCAAAAGCACCCCCGAGGACATTGGTTCCAGTCCTGCCCGGGTGTAGACCGTCCGATTAGTAAATGTCCCACCTCCCCTAGAACTGGTCCCAATGTACCAAAAATTTAAACCCCTCCCTCTGCACCATCTCTCAAGCCACTCATTTATCCTGCCTATTCTTTCATTTCTGCTCTGTCCAGCACGTGGCACTGGTAGCAATCCTGAGATTGCCGCTCTGAGGTCCTGCATTTTAACTTGGCTCCTAACTCCCTCAATTTTGCTTGTAGGACCTCATTCTGTTTATTATCTATATCATTGGTGCCTATATTCACCACAACAGCTGGCTGTTCATCCTCCCCCTTCGGAATGCCCTGCAGTCAATCTGAGACATCCCTGACCCGTGCACCTGGGAGGCAACATATCATTCGGGAGTCTCATTTTTGACCACAGAACTGGCTATCCACTCCCCTTACAATCGAATCCATAATGACTATAGCCTTTCCACTCTTTATCCCACCCTTCTGTATAGCAGAGCCGGCCACAGTGCCATGAACCTGGCTACTGCTGCCTTCCCCTGGTGAGCCATCTCCCCCAACAGTATCCAAAACGGAATACTTTTTTTTGCAGGGAGATGACCGCAGGGGACACCTGCACTGCCTTCCTGCTCCTTCTGTGCCTTTTGGCAACCCATTCCCTTTCTCCCTCAGCAATCCTAATCTGCTGTTGTGACCAATTTGATGAACGTGCTATCCACGACTTCCTCAGTATCGCGGATGCTCCAAAGTGAGCCCATTTGCAGCTCCCGAGCCGTCATGCGGTCTAACAAGAGCTGCAGCTGGACACACTTCCTGTACGTGTAGGAACCAGGGACATCAGCTGCATCTCTGAGCTCCCACATTGAGCATGAGGAGCATCACATGGGGCTGGGATCTCCTGTCATTTTGACCCTTAAGCTTAACTTAGTCGTACTATAGTATCAAATACCAGATAAATGAAATGAAAAAAAAATTGTACCAAATCACTCTAATTACCCGCACACAAAAAAAGAAAAAGAAAAACAAAGGGAAAAATACTTAAAGATCATAAAGAGCTTCATACTAACGCAAGTATATTTTCCTTTTCCCACAATTTGAATGATGAATGACTGATGGATTTTTTTTGACTCTTAACATTTCCTAAGTTGAGTAATCTATGAATCTGTAATCAGGTTGATGGGATAAGGTGGGTGACGTTTGTCCTTTTAACATTGCTTCTTGTTTTTTTGGACCTACAGCCATACTGTGTAGATCTAACTTAACACTTTTTTCTCTTCATCTCTCTGTTCTGTAATGAAGGATTTTACCGAGGTACTTTTGTATCTAAGATGGTGCTTTTTGTGGCAAAGTATAAACTTTTCACTGCACTCATCTGACTACATGTGACAATAAAGCTAATTCAATTCAATGTAAGAAGACACAGGATTTTTGATTCGCTGGAAGACCGCATTTTGTCTGTCTCTGTCTTTTAGTATGTTCTGCAACTCAACATTCTAAACCAGACTGAAAACTGTGATTTTGAGCAGGCACAGTGTCAGTATTAAATCACATCTTCAGATACAAATGACTGCCATTTGCTGCACAGACCCACTGTATGTAGCTGACCAGCAACATAAAACCTAACTTCCAGAGAAATCCATGTGTGTTGCTTAGCTCCACTTCTTTGACTTTTAATGGAGGAAAATCACGGAATTCCTACAGTGTGGAAGTAGGCCATTCAGTCCACACTGATCCTGCAAAGGGCAGCCCACCCAGACCCAACCCCTACCCCTGCATTTCCCAAGGCCAACCTGTACATCTTCTGACTGCACCAGAGGAAACCCATGCAGTCACAGGGAAAGTGTGTAAACTCCACAGAGGCTGACGGTGGAATTGAACCCAGGCCTCTGGTGCTGTGTGGTAGCAGTGCTAACCACTGAGCCACAGTGCCACCCAAATAGCATTCCTATTTGAGATTGATGAGGAAATGGTGACATACTGGCAATAGCAGGGGCACAGTGTGGTGTGAAGGAATGTCGCTGGACTTGAAATCCAGAATCCATGGGAATATGGGGTCAAAACTCACCATAGCAGTAGGGGGGACTTTTAAGTTCAATGACTAAATCTGGCCGAGCAAGAGCAGTTATGGATGGGCAACAAATACTAGCCTTGCCCATATCCCATGAAGGATTTTTTAAGAAATGGAACGTAAAACAGATTTATTCCCAATTTCTTTTCTCCACTTGTGTTCTTTCAAGCATATGCCCTCTAAGAAGTTAGGTAAGGTGTGGGAGGTGCCCATTCCCACATAATGTGTGATCACAGCCTTGAACCATTGCCCTAGTCACACAGTACATAATCGCAGTCGGCAGTGAGTATCCCGGTCCCTTTATTGTATGTGATCCCACTTGAGGATGAAAACCATAAAGGGTTACATCTGATTCTGTGAGAAACTGGAATCGGCCATTGAAAGAAGTGATCCACTGTCATGTCATCTTGCACTCTCTTGCAGCCTTGTGGCAAGATGAAACTACAGTAAAATGTTTTTAAATAAAGTTAATGCTTTCCTTGCCTCAGCAAACTCTGTGAATATTAATACGCAACACAACATTACCAAGAGTATTAATGCCATGGCTCCATTTTATACAGTCATAGAGTCATAGAGCACAAAAATTGGCCCTTGGATCCAATATATCCATGCTGATCACTATTCCTAAACTGAAGTAATCCCGAGTGCCTGTATTTGACCCCATATCCCTCTAAACCATTCTTATCCACATACTTGTTCAAATGTCTTTTAAATGTCGTAATTGCATCTGACTCTACCATTTTCTCTGATAGTTTGTTCCTTATATGCACACCCCATGTTTAAAAATATTGCCCCTCGGGTCTTTTTAAAATCTTTCCCCTCTCACCTTCAATTTATGTCCTCTAGTTTTGGACTTCTCTACTCTGGGAAGAAGACCTTGGCTATTTGCCTTATCCATGCCCCTCACGATTTTATAAGACTCTATAAGGCCACCTCCAGCCTCCAACACTCTGGGGAAAATGGTCCCAGCCTATCCAGTCTCTCCTTATAACTTAAACCTTGCAGTTTCAGTATCATCCTTATAAATGTTTTTGCACTCTTTCCAGTTTAATAACATCCTTCCTGTAACAGGATGCCAGAATTGTGGGCAGTTCTCCAAATGTGGCTGTGACTTGATGTCCCAACTCCTGTACACAATGCTCTGACCAATGAAAGCGAGCATAACAAGCCCCTTTACCACCCTGTCTACCTGCAGCTCCACTTTCAAGGAACTATGTACTTGTAGCCCGAGGTCTCCTTGTTTGACAACACTCCCCTGGACCCTACCATTAACTGCCATCTTAGATACAAAAGTACTCAGGTAAAAAATCTTAGGCATGAAATAGAAAAATAAGGTAATCAGGTTAAAAATTCAACATCAAAGCCCTTCTTAGTATAAAGTAGAAATGTAAAGTACTAAAGTTAAAAGTTCAACATTACAATCCTTCTTAAGTGCTTAACCATGTTGGGCTCACATCCTCACATAGCATTATTCTTCCTGACGTTGTCACAGGAGATTCAGGGGGACCTCTATAGTCATTGCGCTGGGCTCAATCTTCCATGTAACACCTCACATTTCTCTGCATTAAACTTCATCTGCTGCTCCTCAGCCCACTCACCCCGTTGATCAAGACCCCATTGTACCCTTAGATAGGCTTCTTCACTGTCCACTAGGCCACCAATTTTGGTGCCATCCGCAAACATTCTAACCATGCCTCCTGTATTCTTATCCAAATGAGTTGTTCCAGTCTCCAAAATCTTTCGTTGCACATATTAACAGCCGTGACTAAATTCCTGTAAGGCTTTCTGTATAAAACAAGCTTCATTTTACATTTTTATTGAAGGTGTGCGATATATAAAATGGATGGAAATAACAGTGCTGTAAATGCCGTGGGTGCAGACCTCCACAATGGATAGTTCATGTTGTTGATAGTTGGAGGCAGGCCAAAGCTAAACTTTTTCAGTTGAGCAACTTTATTTGTTCTGGCATTTTCATGCTGCTGAATTCAGCAACACTCAGCTGAAGCAGACATTGCCTGTGTTTTATGCAATCCCATATCAAACACTGATCTGGGCTCTGGTTGTATCACCCTTTCCATTCTGGGACTGGCATTATGACCTTTGCAGTTGTGATTTAACCAAAACAAACATTTTTTGCTTTTCCTTTATTGAGAAGAAAGTTCAGTTGCGTATTCTAAACACAGCCTAGGCAACGGTTCCAGTCACACCAGGAAGTAAGAATACAGTCAAAGAAGTATGCCTTGAGGAGGTAAACTCAGTTCAATGATGAGGAGAGAAGAAAGGAGGATACAGGGAATTTGCTGCTCTTACTTAGTATGAAATTTGTTGCAGTTTTAAATACGATTTGGATTAACAATACAGAATTCAGAAAATATTTACAAGGGCAATGTTGGGGTTGGAGGGTGTGAGTTGTGAGAAAAGGTTGAAGACACTCAACCCGAAAAGTGCACTCTGATTTCGCTCCACAGGTCGTTGCCAAACCTGCTGAGCTTTCCTTCAATTTCTGTTTTAGTTTCTGAATTGCTAGGGCTATTTTCCCTGGAGTGTCAGAGGCTGAGGAGTGAACTTATTCAGGTTTATAAAATCATGAAGGGCATGCAGAGGGAATAGCCAAGATCTTTTTCCCAGGGTAGGGGAGTCCAAACTAGAAGGCATAGGTTTAAGGTGCAAGTGGAAAGACTTAAAAGGAACTTAAGGGGCAACTTTTTTGTGCAGAGTGTAATGCATGTATGGAATAAACTGACAGAGGAAGTGGTGAAGGCTGGTACAATTACAACATTTAAAAGGCATTTGGTCGGGTATATGAAAAGGAAGGGTTTAGAGGGATATGGGCCAAATGCTGGCAAATTGGACTAGATTAATTTAGGACAAGTTGGGCCAAAGGGTTCATTTCCATTCTGTGCAGCTCAATAATTGAATCTGCACCATGGGTTTTGCAGCTTTAATTTTGAATTTGGCTGGAATAAGAAGTACAGGTACACTGCCTCATAGCTGCCAAACTTGGGGTTAAGGCTGTGCCAGATTTTTTGGGGCTTCAGGTCAGCTACTTCGGGTAATGATGCTGCAGCTTGGACAGGTCACCTTCCTGAAGTGACGTTGGTGTAACCAGCTGTTCATAGAATCATAGGATTTATACAGTGTGGAAGCAGACCATTTGACTCAACAAGTCCACACTGACCCTCTGAAGAACATCCTACCCAGAACCATTCCCCTGCATTTCCTTTGTCTAACTCATCTCAACTAAATACCCTCGAACACTGTGTGCAATTTGGCATGACCAATCCACCTGCCCTGCACATCTTTGGACTGTGGGAGGAAACTGGAGCACCTGCAGGGAACCCATACATACACAGGGAGAGTACACAAACTCCACAAAGTCACCTGAGTGTGGAATTGAAACCAGGACCCTGGTGCTGTGAAGCAGCATTGCTAACCACTGAGCCACCATGCCAGCCCATAGAATCATAGGATCCCTACGGTGTGGAAACAGGCTGTTTGGCCCACCAAGTCCACACTGCCCCCAGAGCATCCCACTCAGACCCATCCTTCATAACCCACCTAATATACACATTCCTAAACCTAATCTACATAACCCTGATCATCCTACACTAGGATGGCATGCACAATTGTAAATTGTTGCTGTCAGTGCTCAAAGCAAACTATCATAGCCAATTCACTAGGACCTTTGGCCTGGTCAGCCTTCAGCACATTATTGACCAATGAAAGAGATCTCCAGTCCCTCAACTGTTCCTGTCAGATTTGCTGAAGCTGATGGTGTCTTGTCTGTCATTTACTTTATTGCAGTAAACTGAGTGAATAACTGAGTGAATGGTGTAAATAAACACCATGTCATGCCTGATAAAGCTATTGCCAACACTTTGCAGATGCCGTGATGGAAATTTATCATTCATGTGTACTGTTTCATTAGCAAACCCAGTGAGACAAACTCAAAATATTTGCCTTCCTGCTTGTACCCTAATTGGTTCCTTCTCATCTGCCACAGAGACTTGAGTTTGTGATCTCTGTCTATAATCACCTGCAGAACAAGGATGTAATCTGGAAATTTCTTGTAAGCCCATGTTCACTGAGAGAGCTTCCTTAGAAATAACAGGATGTGTGTTTCTGATTCTGATAAACCAGCTTGCAGCACCCATCCAGTATCTCCATGAAGTGATCTGCTGTGAAATTCTCTGAAGGATTGTTTGCACTGATGGTTGGAAAGGATGGATTCTAGTATCCATAGTGTCAATATGTCCTTGATCATCTGGAAGGCATTTTGTTGATGTGGGTTGCAATGCCATTCTGCGTCACCTCGAGAAGTTGACTCAAAGGTTCTGTAGCAGTTGTCTCATCAGACAAACTCTTCACCAACTGTTTGATCATCCCTTAGAATCTTTGGACATCCCAAATCGTGATTGAAGTGGAAAACTCCATAAAGATTTCAGTCTTTTGAGGATCCGCCATTATATCTTCATGTCTGAAAAGGTGCCCCAAGATCCAACAGTTTCCTTGGAGAATTCACATTTCTCATTAAGGATGAACCCTTCTCTTTATAAGTTTTTTAAGAGTCTGATCATTCTTCTCTTCTGTTTCCCCATGTATCAGTATGTTATCCATGTGCCATATGACTCCATGAAAATGTCGTAAAATATTGAACATAAATTCATTGAAAAATCTCTGGGCCCGAGGTAATCTCCCCAAAACGTTTTGAATGTAGTAAGCAATTTAAATTGTTTGTCCAAATGCCTCTGCCAAAAGACAATGTTTTATATGATATTTGTGAAAACTCTATTTCTTTGTGGTTACGGTGAATTGCTACCATTCATAGCCATAGATAAGGTTTCCACAGTGCTATCTTGTTGAGCTGTGTAAGATCACCACACATATTCAATTAGAGTCATTAGCTTGGCTACAGTACCCTTTCCCAAATACCATTCAACTGGTTTCATATTGATGGCAATGATGTTTATTCTTTTTGTTTCTCAAGTTGCTTCCCAATGATGTCATTGAAGAATTCAGAATCTTCATGGGTGCATCGAGACATAAGGTTTTAGCTTATTTATTCAACGTAATACTGTATCCAGTATTCAACTTCCAGAACCAAGACCAAGGGTCACCGTTTAAGGATACAAGGTAGCCCATTTGGGATTGAGGTTGGGAGAAATGTGCTCACCCAGAGAGTGGTGAGCCTGTGGAATTTTCTGCCACAAAAAACAGTTGAGGCAAAACGTTGAATGTTTTCAAGAAGGAGTTAGATATAGCTCTGAGGAATAAAGGGATCAAAGGCACAGGCAGAAAGCGGGAACAGGGCTCTGGGTTGAATGATCAGCCATGATCATGTTGAATGGCAGAGCAGGCTTGAAGGGCTGAATGGTCTACTCCTGCTCCTATCTTTTGTGTATCTGTGCTTCTAACCCTTGAAACCATTTAGGATATTCTTGTTCAAAGAAGCTCTATACCAATTGCTGTTTAATCTCTTCCACCTTTAGAATAAGACTGAGATTAAGACATGCCATCTTACTTAACAGTGAGAATTCTTCATTATGAAGTACAGATAGGTTTTCTACAATTTGGTGCCCCTATATTTGAGGGTTGCTTGTAGGCACATCTTTAATTGAAATTGCTATCTTGCCTGAACCATATAGATGCGCTTTTGTTAAGTAGACAGTATTTTCTTAACCATGCTCACTATCAGACAGTGCAATTACGCTGGTCCTGATGTCTAACTTGAAATTCATGACATGATGCTTGACAGAAATGTCAGCTTGCCAAAATGTGAGGTCTGGATCACCTATTTTCTCTCAAAATACTTCAGATTTATGTTCTGTGATTGACTGTTCTACCTTATTAAGCTCTTTGTGTAGGTAGCTAATTGGTTTCTTGCTTTTCCGAAAGTATGATCCCTATCTACACATTTTCTCCAAGTGTCCTATTGTCTGGCAGATAAGGTGTTCACTTTTAATGGCTGGACACTGCCTGTACCTAATGAAATTGCTTTGGTCCTTATCACGGACAAGGGCTTTTATGGATGGTTCCCATCCTACTCATCTTGTGTCATTTATAGGTTTGTACCTGAAGTATTGACTGTATTCTGCTGATCTCCTGTTCCAAGGCTGATCTTGGCTTTCTCAAGCATCAAGTCTTCTTTGGATTGTAGTAAATCTGACACAGATTCAACAGCAATTCCGACGATTTCAGCAGTTCTATCTCTTATGAACTTTGCCTTGACATCAATGTAGTCTCATCTTTCCACTAACCTGTTGAAATTATAAACAAAATTACCCATGGATTCCCCTGCATGCTGAATTCTTTAATTAAATACTGTTACTTTAAGAATTTTTTTATGTTTTGAGATTGACATAATTGTCAAGTGCATTCAGGGCTTTTTAAAAAGTGTCTGTTGATACTTTTGTTGCCATTTTATGAGTTATTACATCACTATACTCATAGTGTTGTACTTACTTGTTCACCTTCTGATTTGGTACCTAACTTGATGACGCAGTACAAAAAAATTGTTTTCTCCTAGATATCCAATTATGAGTTCTATTTGGCCCATCTTTCGACTTGAGTCTTCCTGACAATGTTATTTCTGATTCCATGTCATTCTGCACTTTTTATAAACATTGACAGTTTAAAATACTTTTATGTTGCAGAATTGGTCAAGGTGAATGTGGAGTAGAAGGCTCCAACTGGAACTGCTCCACTCCTTCAGTTATTTCTCATTTGCATCTTTCGTCCTCCCCTTCCCCCCTACTCCCATTTTTGGTGTTTTCCCCTGATGGTGTTCACCTTCCCTGGCAGGTCATGGCCCGGTTTCTTGGAAGATCTCATCCTGGTCTCTTGGCAGTTCATGGTGGGTCCTGGCCTGGTCTTTAGGCAGCTTGTGGTGGTTCTCAACTGGGTCTCTCAGCAGCTCATAGCGGTGTCTCAGGTTGACTTGTGAGACGATCCTGTTCCTGAGGCACTGGGGGAGATTGGAGAAGCAGCAGGTCTAGCAGCAATGATGGTATCTGCGGCAGCAGCTTTGGGACCAGACAGTTGTGGGCTCCTGGGAGAGTGAGATAAGTGGAGGACTCAACAAAGACTGGTGAACTTTTAACTTATTCCTTTAGTTTCCTAGTTTACACTATGAAATACTTTAATGTAAACTATTACCTATTTCTTTAGTACCTTGGTACCTCAGATGGTGCCACGTGTAGTGACATTATACACATGTCACTGTGGTCTTTACTTCTGTACTTGAGCACACATGTCAATAAAATCTAAAATCCAAAATCTAAATCTAAAATCTAAAAATCTATTAGCAGCCCTTCCGAATTTGCTCCTGTACTGAGTTCTAATCCGAGGTTTTATGGCCAAAATAGAGAATTTTCTGATGAAGGGTCTAGGCCCGAAACGTCAGCTTTTGTGCTCCTGAGATGCTGCTTGGCCTGCTGTGTTCATCCAGCTCCACACTTTGTTACCTTGGATTCTCCAGCATCTGCAGTTCCCATTCTCTCTGAGAGAATTTTCTTTGCTGTTTTACCCAGTGAATCCTGCTTCTCGTAATTTAAGTAAATAATTCCTACCTTTATCATAGTTCTAATGAAGGCTCTCCAAAGCTTTCTGTCTTCATTAGACCTGTTCTTCTTAGACTAATAATCCACCCAAAGTAATCACTTGAATTGCTGACTTTGAAATGTTCCCTATGTCTGGGATTTACTGGAGGTGGTTAATAGATGGAAAAATACCACATGGGCTGGGAAGAAATAAAACCTCAATTGTCTCTAAGAGCACTTCTGGATACATAAAGAAAGAAAAAATTAAATAAGTAAGGCTAAGAGCTCCAGGTCTCCATCTCTATGATAGTGAAGCAGCTTCAGTATCTCGAGATCGGGGAGCTGCCTGTAAATACTGCTGTGTAGCATTCTAGGGATAACGTATCTCTGCAAAAAACCTTAGGCTTAAGGTTTTTTCAACACCTTTTTCTAACCTTCCACTTCACAACCACGCTGACCATAGCTCAACCCCTTGGCTCAAGGATGACATTGCTGCTTCTGTCAAAGCAAACTGGGTTTGAACTCCACAGAATCACAGTGGCTGGAGACCAGGACCTCAGTTTAGCTTTCTGGGGTGATTTTCCAGTGAAATACTCAGACCCAGTGATTGTGCATTTGAGAATCATAGAATCAAACAGTACAGAAGAGGCCCTTCAGCCCATCAAGTCTGTACAGTCAAAAATACAATACTCCTGCACTGGTCCCACTTTCCTGCACTTGGCCCATTATGTTGAATTATTTGAAGTGCTCGTCCATGTTCTTTTTAAAGGTTGTGTGGTTTCCCTCCTAGGCGGTGAATTCCAGACCCCTAGCACCCACAGGGGAAACCTCTAAATCTCCTGCCTTTCTATTTAAAATGATGCCCCCTTGTTATTGACCCTGTCACTAAGGGGAACAGCTCCTTTCTATTCACCCTGTCCATGCCCATCATAATCTTATGTGCCTTTATTAGCACCCACTCAACCTTCTCTGCCACAAAGAAAATAACCTGAACTTATCCAGTTTCTCGTCATCACTGAAATGCTCCATCCCGGGCAGCACCCTGGTGAATCTCCTCTGCACACCCTCCAGTGTGATCACATCCTTCCTGTAGTGTGGTGGCCAGAACTGCACACAATGCTCCAACTGTGGCCTAACCAAAGTTCTGTACAGCTCCAACATGACCTTCCCTGTTATGCTGTGACAGATAAAAATAAGTGTTGGGTATGACTTCTTAACCACTCTAACCCGTCTTACCACCTTCAGGGGATCTGTAGACAAGCATGCCAAGATCCCTTTGCTCCACTGAGCTTTCTTGTGTCCTGCCATTCACTGAGTACTCCCTTGTTTTGTTCCTTCTTCCACAATGTTAAGTCCACAGGGTTAAATTCCATCTGTCACTGATTTGCCTAACTGACCCATTCCATTTATACCCTCCTATAACATAACACCTTCCTTCTCACTGTCAGCCACCCGGCCAATCTTTGTGTGATACACAAAGTTACTTACCATCCTCCCACATCCTCATCTACAAATTACAACTATCATAAACGTGAAGGGATCCAACACTGATCCCTGTGGTACACCACGACACACTGGGCTCCAGTCACACAGTTGACCTTCTATCATGACCCTCTGTCTCCTGTCACAAAGTCTATTTGGATCCAAGTTGCCAGGCTGCCCTGGATCCCATGAGCTTTTATCTTCTTTATTAGGTTCCCACTATGGGGCGTTGTCGAAGGCCTTTTATGAAATCCATACAAACTACATCAGCTGCCCTCCCCTCATCCAAATTCTTCATCATCTCCTAAAATTTCCACCAGATTTGTTAGGCACAACCTCCTGACAATGTCACACTGACTATCCCTGACCCCACTCCAATCCTGACAGCCCTACGGTGGCCCCTTATCTATGCAGAAACAACCCCAAGCTGCTGCTGCCTTGTAGCCATAGAAACAGTGTTAACATTATAACAAAGCAAACTGTCAGTCAGCCTGCAAATTTTCACACTATTCTCCACAGCATTAGAAAGATACAAAGCCACTGCCTAAAAGCTAACGTATAATTTCTGTAGAATGAGAGACCTATGCTGATCACCTTCTACCTTCTCTTGTGGGCTGTACGTAAAACCCATTGCTTCAAGTAGGTTATCGAGGAGAAAACACTCTTTAATATAAGCACCAATCTTGTTGAGGTCAGAAAAAAATGTGCAGCGGAATCTTTTCCCACTGTGACTTAGTTTGATCCAGTCTTCATAAAGTGCCGGCCATTGAAAGAGCTGAATTTAATTCAAACACTGAATCCCAGCTGACACGATGCATTTCCAATCAATCTCGATGCACACAGTTGGAGGTCCAGTCACAATATTTAAAAATGTATTCGTTGCCAGGCATTGCAGCTTTCCCCGTAGCCCAGCACGCTCTGAGCACCTGTGCTGTAGCATCATGTGTTGCCAGTCTGCATGCTAGTTTCATACAAACAGCTTTCTGCTTTAAGCCACTGTCATTTTTGTAACTGAGCCTGGTTAATATCTTAACACAGTGGTTTCCATTGCATTAACTCTCACAAGTTAGCATGGATGGGATTTGAATTCAGATCCCAGAGCTTTAGCTGTAGACTTTGGAGCGTTGTCACATTACCTCTACACCACCAGTTTCCCTCATTGAATCATGCAAGTACCAACATGGTAGGTGGCAAGCTGATGGAGCTGGGTGTGGTAGGATAGATTGGGAAAGTTCGAGAGCCAGTTGATCATGTCTGCAACGAAGCCGTCAAATTTGAAGATATTGGCTACAGGGATGTCTCTGTGATGTGGTGGTGCCATTTCAAAATCAACACTAGTTCACCACAACTGCAGACACTGCCTATTCAAAATCGTACTCTGTGATTAACCAAATGTTTAAAATCTGTCATTTCTCATTGAAGTAGGCAGTAGTTGACCATCAGCTAGCTGGCATTTTTACATTACAACTCACTCATTCAAACAGAAAACTTTCACAGTACTCACTCTACATTTTCCATCTTCCTGTAACAGGTCATCATAATATTATAAAGTCAAATGTTCGCCTCATGACGAGTTCCCCAAATGCCTTCTATAGACAGATATTACTGGTTTTCAACTTCATTTACAATCCAGTAACTTCCCACTGCCTTGCACTGGTTTACATCTGAACTGCAGAGTGTATTTGACTGCAATATCCTCCTTCATCCATTAAGTTCCCAGAGTATATTTTCTGGGCTTGCCCATGGAGAGTGGTCAATGGGACAATGTATAATAGGTAAGACTTGCATTTGTATGGCGCCTTTCACAAGTATGGGCCCTGATATTTGCTTAAGTCTCTGAAGTGGAACTTGAACCCACAGTCCTCATGAATCCGAAGTGAGAATGTGAGACCTGGAATCTCACATGTGCATGCAGCTCTTGGGTGGAATTATAACTCAGGATAGAGTGGGACAAAGCAGAAAAAACAGCAGCAAATTATGTTAGCTCACATTGCGTACATCAGTTTTTTTTGAGGCAGTTTGTATCTGGTTCAGACTCAGAGTGTGCATGGTCAGTGACAGGGAATGTTGACTGTCATAGAGTCATACAGCTCAGAAACAGACCCTTCGGTCTAACCAATTCATGTCAAACATAATCCCAAACTAAACTAGTCCTACCTGCCTCCTCCTGACATATATCCCTCCAAACCTTTCCTATCCATGTATCTGTCCAAATGCCTTTTAAATGTTGTAATTGTGCCCACATCCACCACTTCCTGAGGAAGCACATTCCACACACAAACCACTCTCTGTAAAAAATTTGTCTGTCATGACATTTTTTAAAATCTGTCTCCTCTCACATTAAAAATGTGCCCCCCTTGGTCTTTAAATCCACCAATCTCAGGAAAAGACAACTACCATTAACTGTATCTGTACCCCTCATTATTTTATAAACTTCTCTCAGGTCATCTCCGAACCTCCTACGCTCCAGTGAAATAAGTCCCAGCCTATCTAGTTACATTCCACAACCAGAGTGAGGCTGGCTTGAAACAGTCCAGTCTCATTTCCTCTCGGGACCCTTCAAGTTAACAGTGACAGGGGATATCCATTTTGTCACTCTGGGCTGCACTCATTCACAGATCCTGATGGTAGGAAAGAAGTGCACAAGCCCACTGTATCACTGAGTATTGCAAATGAGTTATTTCAAAAGTTAGTAAATCAATTAGCACAAGAATAAGAGAAAAGCAGTTTTACGAATGTTTTCCTAAGGAGATTTCAATTTTAAGGTACTACTTTTAACTGAAAAAAACGCTAACTGGAATTCTGTAGGAAGTAGGGCAAGTAAGTGATGACTGAGGTCCCAAACAATGGTTGCTAACTGAGTTGGAAAAGTGTACTTGTTGATCCCCTTTTGGTCTCCTATTTTGTACTCAAGCCATTAAATCATACAACGGCTATAATGTAAATTCACAGTAAGGTAACATTTATTCTGTAATTTGGTATAATTTGGCCTGCAAGTTGCCCGTATTGTTCTGAATCATTTTAATGAGTGGACACTATTTTCTGATGGATTTGGGCTGAATAGACCGGTGCCAGTACCAATCGACTACTTATAATTGAATTTCCTTTATGTTTGTTTCATGATTGCAACGTTTAAAATGCATCTAGATGGGGACGTGAATAGTGAAGGGGTTAGAGGGAAATGGGCCAAATGCTGGCAAGTGGGACTTGATTCATTTAGGGTATCTGGTCAGTATGGACAAGTTGGACCAAAGGGTCTGTTTCCGTGGTCTACAAATCTGAGGTGTTAGAGGTGGGTGCAATGACAATATTTGAAAGACTTTTGGACAGTTACCTGGATAAGAAAGGTTTTGAGGGATATGGGTCAAACGCAGGCAAATGGGGACTAGTTCAAGTTGGGTGCATGTACGGAATGAATGGTCAGAAGAGATGTCGGAGACTGGTACAATTACAATGTTCAAAAGTGGCTGGGGGACATGAAAGGGAAAGATTTATAGGGAAATAGGCCAAACGCTGACAAATAGGACTAGATTAATTTAGGATATCTGGTTGGTGTGGGCAAATTGGACCGAAGGATCTGTTTCCGTGCTGTATGTCTCTGTGGCTCTATCTGGTTCATAGCAAGATTCACAATAAATGCAGTTTGGCCAAATTAGTCTGTTTTCTTTTCCTGATATTCTTTAAGCGGAAAGCCCTAAATGCTGTACAAAAGGACAGCAAGATCATATCTTGTCCCGAAATGAACAGGGTCGACACAGGTTACTCCCCCTGCTTTCTTATATTTGTTTTCAGAATGAGCTATGTTTTCCCCTGACCTGTGGGCAGTCAAGGCCGATAGGAATCTATCTGCAGCCAAACATCCTGTGGCTAATCCTGGAATTCTTAAACAAAATCTGTCCCTGACGTACTAGGACAATGTAACCATCCCTTAAGTAAATAATGAGGAGGCCTTAAACACTGCTAGTTACTAAAGTCAGCTTTCACATTTCACCTAAATACTTAGAATTGGAGAGTCCTGCTTAATGAAAGAAGGTCAGAAATAAAACAGAAATTGAAAACTTTACATCAGGCTTCCTCTCATGGTGGGGCGGGGGGTGTGGGTGGCAAGATTTCACTGCACCTGGTTAGTTACGGGAGACTGTAAGCAAGAGGCAAAAACATTATCCTGATTGGTGCATGTATTGGGCATCATTGGTAAGGACTCATAAACGGTGTATCAGACCCCAATCCCTCCTGGCATACATCAATGTATTTGCAGCATTTCGACCTCCCTTAAGTGCTCTCCTGATGAGGCCAGTGCCAATTCCATATTCAGCAGGAATGCAGATTCTTTCTGGCTAGAAATAAGAAGGATGACAGACCGTCTGAAGTACGTGGTACAGTTTGGTGAACATGACATTACTGATCCTCACGCTCTTTCTCAGACTAATAAGGGTCTCCCTCAGCCCATGGTCCATTTTCCACTTATTGTGAAACTATAGTTCAGAAAGGGAAATGACATTCTAGTACATGAAGCATAAGCAAGGCAGTGATGAGGCATCTGCTCCCAATTTTTCTCCTCGACCCGCCTTCTAATTGCAACTCACTCTTATAAACCACAGCTGTCAGCTACAGAGCACCTTTTAGGTAATAATGTGCACCATGGCAGCTTTATTAGACAAAAATTAGCCAGTTTTAAAATTCTGATCTGGCGAGGTCGGGGTAAGGTGAAGTCACAAATTGATGGAGCGAAACATCTTCCTATTCTGATCATGGTCTTATATGACAGTCTACGTGAGTGCAGGCTTGTGTAGAGGTAGCAGACTGCCAGAATTATAATGCTCTCATGCACTGGTTTTCTTTCATCAAGAAGGCGATGATGGTGCTATCACTATAACACCATTTATTCCTCACTTCTTTTGCGTATCTAGTTGACATCTCTCGCTCTACAGTCTCGTGGCACCAGAATATAGTCCAACAGGTTTATTTGAAATCTCAAGCTTTTGGAGCACTTCCCATTCAGATGAAGAGAAGAGAATGCACCGGCACAGACTTTGTAATCAGAGAGATCAAAAGATCTTGCAAATGGTGTGAGTGGAGTATTGACAGGCTGAATAATAGGTCTCTGCAGGTGATCGAGAACGGTGTGAGGAAAGTATAAACAGCTAATTGACAAGTGAAGGATTTCCATTGGTCACATGGCAGACACAGAGGAAGTCATCAGGTGAATAGGGATCCAGGAATTTTTCAACAAACCCCAAGGTGTCAGCAGCAAGCCCATTGAGGAAACCAACAGACCAGGACAGCTGACAGAGGGATCCATGGTGCAGCAACCACAGAAGAAAGATTTGAATTGGAACCCTCTGCAAGGCAGCTGCCCTAGGTTCGACATGTCAGCTCAAGCCGTCAGGAGATGTCTCAATGTCAGATTCATCAGCCGAACTCATAAGGTGCAGAACATCACCCTGCACAATGCATCGCTATCCGCACTTTCAAGACAAACTGCAACATTGTCATCAAGCCAGCAGACAAAGGAGGAGCCATTGTCATACAGAATAGAACGGACTACTGCAAAGAATGTACCAACAGCCGAACAACCAGGAACACCGGACACTATTATCTGCTGACCTGACCAAAGAACACACCCAAAGATCAATAGACTAATCAAGCTCTTTGACTCAGACCTTCAGAGTATCATATGCACTCACATCACGTGTACTTCTTGCATAGGAGACTACCTTCTAAAGACACAGAAAAGCAACACACCTGGATGTCCCCTCATATCGGGCAATGGGACCCTGTGTAAGAACCTCTCTAGCTATGTCACGGGCATCTTAAAACTCATTGTACAAGGAGCCCCAGCTTCTGTTGTGACACTGCAGATTTCTTACAGAAACTCAGCACTCACGGATCTGTTGACATATGAACATTCCTCATCACGATGGACATTTCAGCACTCTGCACCATCATTCCCCACGATGAAGGCATCACTGCAACAGCCTCAGTACTCAATACAACCAACAGCCAATTTCCAGATACCATTGTACAATTCATCCATTTCATCCTCGACCACAACATCTTCACCTTTGAAAACCAGTTCTTTATCGAGACACACAGAAGAACTATAAGACCATAAGACCATAAGACATAGGAGTGGAAGTAAGGCCATTTGGCCCATCAGGTCCACTCCGCCATTTAAATCATGGCCGATGGGCATTTCAACTCCACTTCCCTGCACTCTCCCCGTAGCCCCTGATTCCTTCTGAGATCAAGAATTTGTCGTTCTCTGCCTTGAAGGCATCCAACATCCCGGCCTCCACTGCACTCTGTGGCAATGAATTCCACAAGCCCACCACTCTCTGGCTGAAGAAATGTTGTCTCATTTCAGTTTTAAATTTACCCCCTCTAATTTTAAGGCTGTGCCCATGGGTCCTAGTCTCCCTGCCTAACGGAAACAACTTCCTAGCGTCCACCCCTTCTAAACCATACATTATCTTGTAAGTTTCTATTAGATCTCCCCTCAGCCTTCTAAACTCTAATGAGTACAATCCCAGGATCCTCAGCCGTTCATCATACGTCAAACCTACCATTCCAGGGATCATCCGTGTGAATCTCTGCTGGACACGCTCCAGGGCTAATATGTCCTTCCTGAGGTGTGGGGCCAAAAACTGGACACAGTATTCTAAATGGGGCCTAACTAGAGCTTTATAAATCCTCAGTAGCACATTGCTGCTTTTATATTCCAACCCTCTTGAGATAAATGACAACATTACATTTGCTTTCTTAATCACGGACTCTGCAAGTTAACCTTTAGAGAATCCTGGACCAACACTCCCAGATGCCTTTGTACTTCTGCTTTACGAATTTTCTCACCATTTAGAAAATAGTCCATGCCTGTATTCTTTTTTCCAAAGTGTAAAACCTCACATTTACTCACATTGAATTTCATCAACCGTTTCCTGGACCACTCTCCTAAACTGTCGAAATCTTTCTGTAGCTTCCCCACCTCTTCAGTACTACCTGCCTGTCCACCTATCTTCGTATCATCGGCAAACTTTGCCAGAATGCCCCCAGTCCCTTCATCCAAGTCATTAATGTATAAGGTGAACAGCTGCGGCCCCAACATTGAATCCTGCAGGACACCACTTGTCACCGGTTGCCATTCCGAAAAAGAGCCTTTTATCCCAACTCTCTGCCTTCTGTCAGACAGCCAATCCTCAATCCAAGCCAGTAGCTCACCTCGAACACCATGGGCCCTCACCTTGCTCAACAGCCTCCTGTGAGGTACCGTATCAAAGGCCTTTTGGAAGTCTAGATAGATAACATCTACTAGGTTTCCCTGGTCTAACATACTTGTTACCTCTTCAAAGAATTCTAACAGATTTGTCAGGCATGACCTCCCCTTACTAAATCCATGCTGACTTGTTCTAATCTGACCCTGCACTCCAGGAATTTAGAAATCTCATCCTTGACAATGGATTCTAGAATTTTACCAACGACCGAGGTTAGGCTAATCGGCCTATAATTTTCCATCTTTTGCCTTGATCCTTTCTTAAACAGGGGGGTTACAACAGCAATTTTCCAATCATCTGGGACTTGCCTTCACTTCAGTGACTTTCGAAAGATCACAACCAAAGCCTCCGCTATTTCCTCAGCCACCTCCCTCAGAATTCTAGGATGTAGCCCATCGGGGCCAGGAGATTTATCAATTTTTAGACCTTTTAGCTTTTCTAGCACTTTCTCTTTTGTAATGCCTGCCATACTCAACCCTGCCCCCTGGCCCTCCCTAATTGTTGGCATACTACTCATGTCTTCCACTGTGAAGACTGACGCGAAGTACTTATTTAGTTCTTCAGCTATTTCCTTATCTCCCATCACTCGCCTTCCAGCATCAATTTGGAGCGCTCCAATATCTTCTTTTGCCTCTCGTTTGTTTCTTATGTGTTGAAAGAAACTTTTACTATCATTTCTAATATTACTAGCTAGCCTACCTTCATATTCGATCCTCTCCTTCCTTATTGCTCCCTTTGTTATCCTCTGTTTGTTTTTGTAGCCTTCCCAATCTTCTGATTTCCCAGTGCTCTTGGCCACTTTATAGGCTGTTTCTTTTCCTTTGATATATTTCCTGACTTCCTTTGTCAGCCATGGCTGTCTAATCCCACTTCAGATAATCTTTCTTTTCTTTGGGATGAACCTCTGTACTGTGTCCTCAATTACACCCAGAAACTCCTGCCATTGTTGCTCTACTGCCTTCCCCACTAGGCTCTGCTTCCAGTCGATTTTCGTCAATTCCTCTCTCATGCCCCTGTAATTACCTTTATTTAACTGTAACACCATTACATCCGATTTTGCCTTCTCTCTTTCAAACTGCAGACTGAACTCTACCATATTATGATCGCTGCCTCCTAAGTGTTACCTTACTTTAAGGTCTTTTATAACGTCTGGCTCATTACATAGTACTAAGTCCAGAATAGCCTGCTCCCTTGTGGACTCCATCACAAGCTGTTCCAAAAAGCCATCCTGCAAACTTTCCATGAATTCCTTTTCTTTGGATCCACCGGCAACATTATTCACCCAGTCCACCTGCATATTGACTTTCCCCAAAGATCACCGTGACCTTGCCTTTCTGACATGCCCTATCTATTTCCCGGAGCATCTTGGGCCCCTGGTCCTGATCACTGTTAGGAGGTCTGTACATAACTCCCATTATAGTTTTTTTGCCTTTGTGGTTCCTCAATTCCTCCCACACAGACTCTACATCTTCTGACCCTATGTTATTCAGTGCCGTAAATTTAATTTCATTCTTAACTAACAAGGCAACCCCGCCCCTCTGCCCACCTCCCTGTCTTTTCGATATGTTGTGAATCCTTGGATGTTTAACTGCCAGTCCTGAACTCCCTGCAACCTTGTCTCTGTGATGCCTACCACTTCATAATCATTCAAGAGGATTTGTGCTGTTAATTCATCTACTTTGTTGCGAATACTACAAGCATTTAGATAAAGTACCTTGATGCTAACTTTCTGCCTCGAGCTTAAATCCACCTGTACACATGCTATCCTGTTGCTTATCTTTCCATTTAACTCCATACTCCCTGTCTCTTTCACTTTCCCTTCCCCCGACTCAGAAGTTTAAAGTCCTACTGACCACCCCATTTATCCTTTTTGCTAGAACACTGGTTCCAGATCGGTTCAGGTGTGGGGAGCAGATTTACACCCCAATACCTCAAAGTTTTCATGCACAGGTTCTGAAACAGCTATACCACAATATCAACAAGTCTCATCCAACCATCAGGCTTTCCATGGTGATAATAGGAGATGAAGGGTCTCGGCCCGAAACGTCAGCTTTTGTGCTCCTAAGATGTTGCTTGGCCTGCTGTGTTCATCCAGCTCTACACCTTGTTATCTAGGCTTTCCGTGGATTACTCTTCAGAATCAGTCCCATTCTTGGACGCACACAACTCTGTCAAGGACAGACCCCTCAGTACCTCACTGTACCACAAGCCCACGGATAACCTCACAAGGCTGCACGTCTCTAGCGCCTACCCTAAACAATTCACCTAATCTGCACATCTTTTAAACAGACCATTGCTTGTGGCAAACTACCCCAGCTTTCAGGACAATGCTGACCACAACACCACACAGCCCTGTCATGGTAACGTCTGCAAGACATGTCAGATCATCGACATGGATACTACTGTCCCACATGGGGACACCACCCACCACGTACATGGCAGATACTCATGTGACTTGGCCAAAGTTGACTATCTCATACATTGCAGACGAGGATGCCCCAAGGCATGGTACATTGGCGAGACCATGTAGACGCCACGACAATGGATGAATGGGCACAGCACCACAATCGCCAGACAGGAATGTTCCCTCCTGGTGGAGGAATATTTCAGCGGTCAAGGACATTCAGACTCGATCGCTGGGTAAATATTCTTGAAGGCAGCTTTTGAGATACACAGCAATGCAGACTCGCCAAGCAGGAACTGATATCTAAGCTCCATCCGCATGAAGACGGCCGCAACCATGATGTTGGGTTCATGTCGCCCCACATGTGATCCCACCACCCTGTTCTGTATTTGTAACATTTTCCTTACTGTCCTGTTTTGTCACCATCACCTTGATAAATTGTTATGCTCTCCGCACCTTTTTGAGTTTGTTGGATTACTTCTTACTTTGCTTAGACCCACGGCATTCAGTTTTTATACTTAGCAGGTTATTCCAGTCACTGGTTTGTCTCCAGCACCACCTTCATTTTAATTTTTGTCATTATCTCTCTGCCTCGTTTAATCAGATTATAGGTCACCCCTTGACTGGTTATTCAGCTGTTGACACTTTTCTCACAATATTTAACTCTCTTGATCACCTGCAGAGACCGATTATTCAGCCTTTTCACACTCCACTCACACCATTTGTATGACCTTTCGATCCCTCTGATTATAAAGTCTGTGCCTGGAGTAGTCTCTTCACTTCACCTGAAGAAGGGGCTGAGCTCTGAAAGCTTGTGATTTCAAATAACCTGTTGTCGCCTGACTTTTGACCTTGCTCGTGCCAGTCCAACACTGGCACCTCCATATCATCTGTTGTTTTGGCATTGAAGAACCAGCTAGGAAGTAACCAGGCACTGTGTTTGCTTTGATATATTGCGAACCAGCTTTTTCCCAGGAGATCTCACTGGAGAATATGGGGCCAGCACTGTTCCTGCCTCTTCTTCCCAGAGCTCTGCATTTCCATCAATCTCAGACAGCTATGCCCAGTAGCAATGAAGCTGACAATCTAGACATGCTCAAGCATAGAGATGGTAAACACTTGACCACCCACCTCCATCGGTTTGCCCCGTGCCAACTTGGCAAGTTGCATGATTCAATGGGGGAAATTGATGGTGTCGTAGAAACTCATCTCCATTTCCAATAACCCTGCAATTCCCAAGGGCAATCCACCTAGCAAGCACATCTCTGTGAACTGTGGGCAGTCTAGCATGGTTGATCCACCTAACCTGCACATCTCTGGACTATGGGAGGAAACCAGAGCACCCGTGGAAATCCATGCAGACACGGGGAGAATGTAAAATCCACACAGACAGTGGCCTGAACAGTGGTGGAATCGAACCGAGGTCCCTGGTGCTGTGAGGCAGCAGTTCTAACCACTGGGCTCCACTGTGGTAGCCGTTTCCTTAATTTGCTGTACACAGAGTGATTGTGATCTTTCTCTCGGCTTTGTTTCCTCCTTGCCAGTTTTGCCTGTTTTTGTTCCAATCTTCATGTGTTGCAGCTGCTGTATAGAATCAACATTTCCAAAATAAACAGAACTTAAGTCTGATGATGAACTTAAAAGGCTGCTGAAGTAAACTGAGCAAAGGTAGGCATTACAGAGACGCCTTCAAGTGTACAAATAGCATAATATACAAATTAAAACACCTTCAAGATGAAAGAAAGGGAGAGGGTGAGCAATGATTGGGAGACGGGCAGACAGGGATTACAATACTCACCGAAAAGACAGGGAGAAAGAAATTACAGAGTGTGATAAATGAGAACTGAAATTTGGCTTCTAAGGGAATTATAAAGAAGTAATTAATGATAGAAGTGTAACATATCTTCAGCCCATCTTAAGCAGCATGTGCAATTGATAGCTCCTGCATTTATGCAGCAGAAATAATGTGAAGCTGCTCAGCACGAAGCAAACTGAAGATCCTTTTTATCTTTTGGTCTGCAAACAACTCCACATCAGATCAACAAGTACAAATTAGCCAAATAAATTCTAATCAGCATGTCAGCAGTATGGATTACTATTAAATACATAATTATGTAGATTATACATCATTCCTGCTCAGTATTGGTGTCTCATGTGAAGGCAAAATTTCTATTATTGTCAGGCCTTGTGAGCTAGTGACAGCAAGTTCACTGTTTCCCCTGAAGGATTCAACATGGAAGATTCCACCCTTGCAATTTTGAGGTAGCAAGGTGTAGAGCTGGATGAATACAGCAGGCCAAGCAGCGTCAGAGGAGCAGGAAGGCTGACATTTCGGGTCTAGACCCTTCTTCAGCTTTCACCCGAAATGTCAGCTTTCCTGCTCCTCTGATGCTGCTTAGCCTGCTGTGTTCATCCAGCTCCACACCTTGTTTTTTCAGATTGTCCAGCATCTGCAGTTCCCACTATCCCTGAATCAATTTTAACCCTTGCAATTCTCCTTCCTCACTAACAGTAGATGAAATAGTAGCCAGGAATAGACCATGCAGCTCCTAGAGACTTTTCCACTATTCAGTAAAGTCATGGCTAATAGTGTTTTTTTTAATTTCGCTCATGGGATGTGGGAGTGGCTGGCTGGCCTTTCTTGCCCATCCCTAGTTGCCCTCGAGAAGATGGTGGTGAGCTGCTTTCTTGAACTGCTGCAGTCCTCCTTGCTGTGGTTAAGCCACAAAGTCCTGAGGGAGGGAATTGCAGGATTTTGACTCTACGACAGTGAGGAATCGGTGATATATTTCCAAGTCAGGATGGTGAGTGGCTTGGAGGGGAACTCACAAATGGCGGTTTCCCCATGTATCTGCTGCCCTTGTCCTGCTAGATGTTGGAGGTCATGAGTTTGGAAGGTGAGATAACAAGGTGTAGAGCTGGATGAATACATCAGGGCAAGCAGCATCAGAGGAGCAGGAAAGCTGATGTTTCGGACCAAAACCCTTCTTCAAAAAAAATTTCTATTACTATTATTCCCTATTATCTATTCTCCCCTAGTTTGGAAGGTGCTCTCTGAAGACCTTTGGTGAATTTCTGCAGTGAGTCTCGTAGATAGTACACACTGCTGCCATTGAACATCAGTTGTCATAGAATCCCTACGGTGTGGAAGTAGGCCAGTCAGCCCCATTGAGTCTTCACCACCCCTCTGAAGACCATCCCACCCAGATCCACCCCACCTACCCTATTCCTGTAACTCTGCATTTCCCATGGCCAGTCCACCTAGTCTGCACACCTTTGGTTTGAGGGAGGAAACTGGAGCACCCAGAGAAAATCCACACAAACACAAAGAGAAAGTACAAACTCCACACAGACAGTCACCTGAGGGTGGAATCAAACCTAGGTGGAATCACCGTCCCTAGCGCTGTGAGATAGCTGTGCTAACCACTGAGCCACCATGCCACAGTGATGGTGGAGCAGCTTGTGGAAGTCTCTCTCAACTGCTGTTTCCCTCATTATCCCCAATCCCTCCGTAGAGTTAGTCATCAAAAATTGGTCACCCTGCCCTGAATATTTTTCTTTACTCATTCTGGAAATAATGCCTGTCACAGCATTGGTGGTAGCAAATGTAACAATTGAATGTCCTTATGAACCCTGTAATTGTTTACCATGGGTGGTAAAGGCAGCAGAATGGAAGTGATGTCTCTCTGAACACATCCGATGCAGTACATCTGAAGTGTCGACAGTGCAGGAGGCAGGGATGGCAGCCAATTTACGCATGGGAAGATCCTACAAAGGGCAACAAAATAATTGATGAGATGCAGCCCAATCAATATCAGTCCTCGTGCTTTCTGTATCCTTCTGATGCCAAGTTCCACTCGCACAACATCCCTGTATCTGTTGGCTTACAATGGGTTTGAGCAGCAATGCCTTGATTCTAAATGCAATGTGGCTATCTCTTTACCTTTCCTTATGTCTATAACTCTTCTTGCCTTCACGGACTCCAAGTGTCCTGCATTCCTCCAATCCTGGTTTCTTGTTCCTTCACTATCCTCATTACCGGGCCATTGTTGTCTTCACCTCTGACAGTCAACATGTAAATGTCAGGCACCCACAGCTAAAATATGACTCATGAAAAAAACCACAATTGACATTTGTTGATGGGTAAGTACTGTCCTGAAAGATACTGGAGAATTCTCTGCTCTCTTTCAAATGGCACTATGTAGTATTTGATGTGTGTCAGAAAAGGCAGCCAGGGCCAACGATTTAACATTTCCACTCTGTCACCACCAGTGTTACAGTGTTGTTTCAATCTGTCAATCTACCTTAAACAATGTCTTTGAGTGAATCTTGCAGCCACACCCTTTGAGATCAAGTGGAAATTGAGGCTCAGTTGACACCCAAGCAAATCAAATATTGCACTGTGGCTTTGCCAATTCTATAGCAATAGGCTACTTTGACAGCACCTTTCAACCACGAGCTCCAGAAAGACAAGGGCAGCAGTTACATTGGAGCAAGTTCCCCTTCAATTCAGTCACCATCCTGGCTTGGAAATATTAGAATTAGAATTACGTCCACTTGTCCCAAGTACTCAAGTACTGGGATATATAAATGTAGTGAAAAGTGTACAAAGTTGCCATTTCGAGTGCCACCTTAGGCGCAGAGGTACTTAGGGACAAAATCTGAGGTATAAATTAGGAAAGTAAAGAAATAAAGTTAGAAGTTCAGCATTATGGCCCTTCTAAAGAACTGAAAGAGAGAGAAAAGAAAATGCGTTGCTGTTCCTTCAGTGTCAAAAAACCTGGAATTCCTTCTCCAAGGGCATTGTGGCACTAGATGGATTGCAGAGGTTCAGTAGGCAGCTCACCAACACTTTCCCAGGGGAAGTTAGGGACAGGCAATAATTGCTGGCCCAAGATTGAATGAAAATAGTGGCAGCATGGTTAATATTCATTGGGCAGGAAATCGAACACTGGCATTTGGATCAGGAAGAGGCTGTTCAGCCCTTACAACCTGCTTTACCATTCAATAAGATTATAGCTGATCACATTGTAGTGTCAGTTCTATTCTTCCTGTCTGCCCTTTGGAAATGTTAACTGTTTTGTTTGTCAAAAATCTGTCCGACTCGGACGTGAGTGAATTCAATCAGTCAGATCTCACTGCTCTGTAGAGAAGGGAACTCCACACATGAACAATCTGTGGAAAGACAAACATTTCTTTACATCTCCGATGTCAATGACTGGCCCCTTATTTTTAAACTGTGCCCCCTCATTCTGGTCTCCCATACAGGGGAATCCTCCCCTCAGCAGCTACCCTGTCAATTCTCCTCAAGATCCCATACATTTCAATATAATCACCACTCATTCTTCTAAACTCTAAATGATAGAACACCTTAATTGCAAATGAACTCATCATTCACAGCCCACTACAAGAGCAGCATAGGCTCACAGCTGTCAATGCAACGGCCCATCCAGATTCAGAGACCAGCAAAAATATTTCCTGTTAATGAAGCTTCCTCATAATCATTAAGGGACGCCTGGGGTGTAAGTGAATTCAAAATACCCAGGAATATTGGAGATGGAGGAGGGGCTCACAGTACTTTGCCAGTATTAACTACACCAGTTACTCGGGTCACCAAGAGATAACATTAGGGACAGAAAAATCACACCAAGACAAGCGCATAAATTTGTTTGGTAAATATGCTTATTATGAATAGACTGTGCAGGTGTTTCAGATAAATGTGTTAGGAAGGCTGATGATCTGCTAAGGTCCCCCTCTGTCTTAGAGAGCTTTCTGTACACTGCCTTGTGACTCTCCGTTCCTCTCTCTCGGGGAGATATCTGTACACTGCCTGGTGTCTCTCTGTCCCTCTTTCAGGAAGATATCAATACACTGCCTGGTGTTGTCTGTTCCTCTTTCCAGGGAGATATCTGTACACTGTCTGGTTTCTCTCTCTCTCTCTCTCTCTTTCTCTCTCTCTCGAGGGAAGATAACTATACACTGTCTGGTGTCTCACTGTCATTCTCTCAGGGAGATTTGTGCATACTGATTGGTGTCTCTCTGACATTCTCTCAGGGAGGCAGCTAAACATTGACTATCATTTCTCTAATCCTCTCTCTCAGAGGCCTTTCTATATAGTGATTGTGTCTCCCTCTGCCCATTTCTCACGGAGATAACTATACACTGACTAGTCTCTCTGTCCCTCTCTCTGAGATTTATCTGCTGACTGGCCCTTACTTGCTCTCTATCAATGAGAGATTTGTAGATATTGTGTAATCAACTATTCAGGCATGTTATTACATACCTCTCTGGAGCAGATGGGACTTGAATCCAGGTCTCCTGGCTCAGAGGTAGGCCATTACCACTCTACCACAAAGCACCCTAAAATATTGACTTATGTTTCTCTGTCCATTTCTTTCAGGGAAATACCTGCATACTGACTGATGCCTCTCTGTCTCCATTAGGAAAAATCTGTACATGACTGTTGTCTCTCTAAGAGAGATTTCTACACAACAACTGGTCTGTGTCTCAGAGATATATTTGTGCAATGACTAGTCTTTCTCGGTCCCTCTCTCTCAGGGGGATATCTTCAAACTGACTGGTGCCTCTGTCCCACTCTGTCAGACAGATTGCTGACCTTCAGGACTGCAGTAGATAAAATTGAATTAACTTTGCTAGATGACTGAACAGCACTAATTGGATATTTCCCGATTTGAACATGCTTGGAGAGATAGCAGACACTAAATATGTCACACAGGTTAGACAAAATTAATTTCAATTTTGTTGCTTATTTGGAATGCTGCTTACATTCTTGTTCTGTTTGATCATGTGTACGCACATAGTAATTAAAACTACCATAAAGTAATTTGCAGTTAATGGCTCTGTGTAACAATGTGCTGAGGAATTTGTGGTGAAACCACTATTATTCACAGCATTGTTTCCACTCTTCGATCCTCTAAAATTAAATTTCAGCTCTATTAATTATCAAAGCCTTTGAAAGGAATAGCATTTAAATATAAACAGATTTTGTGTTTGGTCCCAAATGCATTCAGTATGGTGGCTTGAACCATTTGTACTAATCACTTCTACGATCTTGTTCTTGCCTCTCTCTGGGAGTTGTTGAGAATTTATGGAGCCAAACTGGAGTCAATCTGTTTGCTTGTGGCTTAGATGTTGATTTTAAATAAAATAAATTCTGACAATCTGTGTCTGGAGCGCCAATCCATGTTTGATATTTCATTTCATCTGCAGTTTTATCCTCCTCAAAGTTCAAAATGGATTTGTACTCCGGTGTAATGTTTCTTCTAGCTTATACATTTTTATAATAATATAAGATTTTTAAAAATAAAATTATAAAAGATAACTTCCCAGAAGGAAAAATCAGTAAAACTGGCAATTGAGACACACTGATCATATGAGCCTAATATATATGCCACAAAATGAAGCCTTAGTACAATCAGAATATGCATTCCTAGATATTACTGTTTTAACTGGAATTTTTCTCTGGATTATATTTTAGATATTTTGGAGATGTACAGACTTGCATTTATGACTTTGCCTTGTTTTCTCTTTAATAAATCCACAGGATGAGGGCATTGCTGGTTCGGCCGCATTTATTGCCTGTCCCTAATTGCTCAGAGAGCAGTTAAGAGTCAACCACATTGCTGTGGGCCAGGAGTCACATGTAGACTTTCCCAGGTAAGGATGGCAGTTTCCTTTCCTAAAGGACATAAGTGAGCTGGGGGGGTTTTCGACAATCAACAATGAATTCATGGTCATCACTAAGGTTTTAATTCAGAGCTTTTTTTGAAAGTCAAATTCTTCTATCTACCATGGAGGGATTCAAACCCTGGTCTCCAGAACATTACCTGGGCCTCTGGATTATCAGTTCAGTGATAATACCATTAGCCATCACCTTCTCCATCGCTGCCCTCACAGTGCCAAGGACCCAGGAACAATTCCCACCTTGAGAGACCATCTGTGGGGAGTTTGTACATTCTCCCCCTGTCTGCATGGGTTTTTTCTGGGTGTTCCAGACACCAGCCAGCAGCAAAACGACGCGATGAACTTTCCCTCGTTTCAGTGCACTCGGTCAACAAAGGCCACCAATTTAAATGGGACGATGTGACCTTCCTAAATCAAGCCAAACACAGACAAGCATAGGAATTCCTAGAGACCTGGTTCTCCACTCTTAATGAAATTAATAAACGTGTGGAAGTCGACGTCATATACAAACTGTTGCAAAAAAGAACTGGAAATGACACAAAACACCTTGACAGACTGGATCATACGCATATTAAGTGGAGTAGAACAACATCACTCCATCAGAGGCTGCGCTGATGATGTTGCCTAGCATGGTGACAAATAGTCTTCGGTACAACCAGCCAGCTCTGTGAGCAAGTCAACAACCTCATTTTATCATATGGACATATCCCTGTTTCCTACCAGTGATTCTATTTTTCCACATTTTACAGGGCGATAGGTAGTTCATAGCGTTGCCTACTTCCATTGGGCGAATTTTTCAAGCACACAGTGGTCAACATGAATTAAATGTCAAGTTGAGAACTGATGTAGAGGACGAGTGGAATTAATAACTGGATTGATCTGGGTAGAGGAGTCAGTTCAATTCTCATTAATGTTAGAATTAAAATTAGGATTCGGTTTTATGGTCACATATTGGGGTGGCTCAGTTGTTAGCACTGCAGCCTCACAGCACCAGGGACACAGATTCGATTCCAGCCTCGGGTAACTGTCTGTGTGGAGTTTGCACATTCTCCCCGTGTCTGTGTGGGTTTCCTCCGGGTGCTCCGGTTTCCTCCCACAGTCTAAAGATGTGCAGGCTAGGTGGATTGGCCATGGGAAATTGTCTGTATTTCAGGTTATAGGAGGATGGGTCTGTGGATGCTTCAAGGGGCAGTGTGGACTTGTTGGGCCAAAGGGCCTGTTTCCACACTGTAGGGAATCTAATCTAAAATACTCTTGTCACCATTTCCAGCACCATCTTAGGTACAAAGATACATAGGTATGAAATCTTAGGTGTAAATGAGAAAAAATGAAGAAATAAAGTTAAAAGATCAACATTGCTGCCCTTTTAAAGATGGGCATAAAAATTAATCGGTATAACATTTTAGGTATAAATTAGAAAAGTAAAGAAACTTGTGCGTGCATGTTTGATGCTCCATCTAGTGGCAGTGTCAGTTATCAATACAATCTTTTTCTATGAGTTAATGTAATTTACTATGTCAGCCACTTAAACCAGCTGGTTAGTTAGTGTAGCAGAATCTTCATCTGCAGGAGGGCCAGGAGACAGGTTGTCAGGACTGTGCAGTCACTGGTTCTGGAAATTACTTGCAGCTATGTTGAGAAACATTACGATATTTTTTCTATACGTCAAACAGATTAACTGTTTTGTGATTGCACCAAAAGTGAAATTCAATTTTTCACATCTTGTGTTTTCAATTTTTAAGTCAAATTTCTCCATTAAATTTCCTGTTTTCACTCTTATAATGAAATCTTACCATGTCAACTTGTCATGCTGTAACGCCACTCTCAGTCCTTAAGCCTTCAGCACAGAGAAACTCCTACACTCCAATTATTTTGATATTTCTTCAAGAATGTTTTCCTCTTGGAGTAATCTTATTGGGTGTTGACAGGTATTAATGTTTCTTCCCTGTACAATTAATATTCTGCAGTTTGCGTTTCACGCTGACGCAGATTGGAGTCAATGGGAATGCAGAGAAATCTCTCCACTGGTTGGAGTCATATCTGGCACAAAAAGCATTGGTTGCGATTGTTGGACATCTGTCATCTCAGCTCCCGGACATCCCTGCAGGAGTCCCTCAGGGTAGTGTCCTCAGCCCAACCATCTTCATCAATGACCTTCCCTCCATCATAAGGTCAGAAGTGGGGATGTTCACCGATGATTGCACAATGTTCAACACCGGTCAGGTTCAAACCAATCGTGGCTCCGCAAATACTCAAGCACTCTATGCCCAAATGCAAAAAGACTGGACAGTATCCAGTCTTGGGCTTACAATGGCCAGGAGCATTTGTGCCACACAAATGCCAGGCAGTAATTGCCTCCAGCAAGAGAGAGTCTCACCATTGCCCCTTCACATTCAGTGGTGTTACTGTCAATGGATCCCCACAATCAATGTCCTGGACATTACCATTGACCAGAAACTGAACTGGACTTGCCATATAAATACAATGGCAACAAAAGCGGGTCGGAGATCTAGAAGCCTTCAGTGAATAACTGAACTCCTGACACTTTGAAGTCTGCCCACCACCTACAAGGCACAAGTGCAGAGTGTGATGGAATGCTCCCCACTTGCCTGGATGGATGCAGCCCCAACAACACTGAAGAAGCTTGACACCATCCAGTACAAAGCAGCCCACTTGATTGGCACCACATCCACAAACATCCACTCCCGCCACCACCAATGCTTAGTTGCAGCATTATATATCCTCTACAAGATTCTTTACAGAAATTCACCAAAGATTCTTGGACTGCACTTTCCAAGCCTATTTCCGCCATTCACCAGGCAGAGCTGGAGGAGCCTGACCCAGCGCTAGAACACCTCAGGAGGAGTTACAGCAAAAAGAATTGGCCTATATCCTTGGACTCAGGGGCAGAGGGTTGTAGTGATTGTTGCAAGGTCAGCCAGGTGGGCATCAAAGAATATGAATTCCCTGATTGAGGCTGTAAATCTGGTCTGATCAGGGAGCCCTGGCTGGCAGATAGGGATGTCAGACATCCTGTTCAGTCTGGGAGCTGGCTCTGAGGGAGCTGGATCACTGTCAAGGACTCTTTACGTGTAAATAAAGGGTGGCTTGGAATACTGGCCTCTGTGGAGTTAATTCAAAAGCATGTCTCATGGCACACGGGTTGTGTCCTACACCTGGACTGCAAGGGCAAGGTTCAAGTTTTATCTTCTCCCTTGGCGTGTCATAGGTAAAGCATTAATGAAACATGCATTACCCTGGGCTTCATTAATAGGGGCATGGAGTACAAGAGCAAGGAGGTTATGCTGAGCTAATGCAAGACATCTGTTAGATCTCAGCTGAGGGGTATTTTGTGCAGTTCGGCACACTACACTATAGGAAAGATATTAATGCTTTGGAGAGAGGCACAAGATGTTTACAAGAATATGTCCAACAATAAGAAGGATTAGCTATGAACATAGGTCGGAGAGGTTGGAACTGCTCTCTTTAGAGGGAGGAAGTCTAAGGCAGAATTTAATAGAAGTTTTCCAAATTACAAGCAGTCTTGATTAGATATTGAGAAACAGTTCCTATTTGTAACAGGATCAAGAATGAGAAGGCACAGATTTAAAGTGCTTTGCAAACTTAATGAATTTGCAAGAGTGGTTCAAGAGTAGAGGCTGAGCAACATGAAGCATTCCAGTGAGAATTGGATGATAATGTGAATAGAAACAATATTCATGTATGTGGGAAAGATCAGGAGAATGGCACTAGGTTATAATGCCTTAGGAGAGCCAGTGCAAACATGGTGGGCCAAAAAGCCTTTGTCTGATCTGTTCTAATGTGGAGGTGCCTGGTGTTGGACTGGGTAGACAGGGTCAGAAATCACACAACACCAGATTATAGTCCAACATTTTCATTTGAAAATAGTAGCTTTTGGAGCCTTGCTTCCTCTTCAGAGAGGTGGCATCTGACACAGAAATTATAAAATCAAAGGACAACACAACTGATGAGGATGTATTGGCAAACCTTAAATGCTCTTAAATCTTTAATCAGTTAGAAGGTTTTAATTAATTAATATGTATACGTAAATCCCCAAATTCCTTCCAAGTCACTGTTCTGAGAGAACTAAAGCTTTTAGCATTGTAAAGAAGAGGTGACGTTTTAGGTCAAACAATGCTTGTTAGGTGTGCGGCCTTGTTTAGAATCTGTTTGTGTTTTGGTTTGGAGTCAGATTGATTTTATTTCTAAACTAAGAATATATAACACAACACTTTGACTGACTGTCTATAACTTGTGTGTTTTTTGAGCAAAATAGAATACATCTGCTCTGGAGTTAAATATAGGCAAGACTGGTTAAACATGACAATAATTTCATGATCATTTTCTGAAGAGGGGTCCTGACCCAAAATGTCAGCTTTCCTGCTCCTCTGATGTTGCTTGGCCTGTTGTGTTCATCCAGCTCTACACCTTGTTATCTCACAATTTTGTGGTCAACTTTATCACAACTAGCTATCAATGGATCTTTAATTTGTTATATTTGAATTTCACCAGCTGTTGTCATGGTGGGATTTGAACACACCTCCCAGAGTATTAGGCTGAGTTACTGGAATGCAGATGAGATTACCACTACATGACTGCCAGTCCTAAATTAGTACTCACAAAACTGAAAGCAGGTCATTGATGGGTGGAGCAACTGCATTGCTAATAATCAGGTGGTGTACAAGGAAATATCAGAAGCCATTTAGCATCTCATTTGCAACCACGCAGGATTACATCTGAAACCACACACAGGTATGTCTAGAACCACACAGGAGTAAATCTGGAATCGCACATGGGAACCATCTGGAATCACACAGGGCAATATCTGGAATTACCCGAGGTGAGGTAACGTCTGGAACAACATGGGGCATCTTGAACCGCACAGGGGAACATATGGAACTACGCAGGAACACATCTGGAACCACAGGGAGGAATGTCTGGAACCATCCAGGGGATCACCTAGAACTGCACAGGGGAACAACTGGGGCCATATAAGAACACATCTGCCAGTAGGTAGGAGAGGGCCTCGAATAAAACAGGATCCTTCCTGGAAACACAAAGGCTGACATTTGGGAACTATGCAGGAGCCATGATTGCTTCTGTAAATGAACATGACTTGGCGTCTCTGAAAAAGAGTAGCACAAAATAAAGCATTTTTAAAGTACTTAGTTAGATAATGGTGAATGTACCAGCTCAAAGCTCAGAAATGTCATTTGACATTTACTCAGCCAGGATGCAGCAATGTTTTGGTTCAGTTTGGGTTGTTTTATTTTCCCCATTGACTGTACTGTAATTAAGTTCATCTTAATGTGTGAACTTTGACATAGCTTTGTAAAGATGGACACTGATCATAGGCAGAAGAGGCTATGAAGAAGATGATAACTGTAGTTACCGGAGTCTCCATGAAGAATATCCACAAATAGAACAAAATTTAAGTCAACACTGTGACTCATGTCCTTTTAAATAATATTAGACAACAGTTACAATATAGCAAGAGATTATTTTTAGCCTAATCACTGAATTCCACCATTGTGCCATCAGGAAAGATCACTGAACGTGCTCACATTTGGTCTCTAGAGGAAAGCAGCACATTTATTTGAAAATGAGACGTGTTTATACACATTATTTGGGAAGCATTTGCGGTTTATTTATTTGTAGAATATTCCGACAGCCTTCCTTGGGAAGCTATGCAAATAGAATAATTGAGAGTAAATGAACCTCTTTCTCAGGCTAAGAGTAAAACTCAAAAAGCAAAATATGGAGGATATTGAAAATTCAAATAGAAACAGAAAATTCTGGAAAGCACTCAGCAGGTTAGGCAGTAAATCGAGAGACAAACAAGAATAGGGTGGTTCAGATTATGAGGACAGATCGGATCGGCCAGGCTTGTTCGCACTGGAGTTTACAAGAGTGAGGTTTGAAGTGTATAAGATCCTGAACAGTCCAGATTAAATTCACATGGAAATTCCTTTTGTGGGTGAGTCCAGAACTAGGGACCACTGTTTTAAAATTACGGACCACTCTCTTAAGTTTCAGATTGAGGATATTTTCTTCCTCTTCGATTGTTACATGACTTTGGAATTCTCTGCCTCAGAAAATGGTTGAAATAGCTCCACTGAGTCCGGTATCCCATCACCAAATCAACCCTTATTTACACGTGGACTCTGACAAACTAGCTCAGAGGCAGACTCTAGAATAAGGAGCACCCCTGACACTCCTGTTTATATCTGTCAGCCAGGGCTCCCTGATTGGCCCAGGTTAACAGCCCCATCAGGGAACCTCAGTATGCAACAGTGGAGATGGGGGTCATTTAATAATTTTAGGGCAAAGATTGATAGATTCCTGGTAACCAGAGGCACACACTTTACCAGGAGTACATTAAAAACACAAGCAGTTCATCCATAATCTTACTGAATGGTGGAAGCAGGCTCAAGGAGCAAAATAATCTATTAATGCTTCTAATTCTTATGATTACATGTTGAAAACCTTCTCTTCGATTATCAGCTAACAGTTCTGGGAAGTGGTGACAGCAATCAGCAGTTGAACGCAAGTAGATTTATAGATGATGGATTGCATGACAATTAAATGTATTATTTTGGGAAGTGGAACACCTTGTTAACGTACTTAATTATGGAAAAGACACATTGAAGCTTTTTTTCTGGCACTCATCAGGACATTTACAAGAACTGGCAATATAAAGGAGAACAGCATATTTTTATTATCTGATACTTCTCATACATTGACGCTCTTGCAAATACCCTAACTAATGCAAGATTAAAAGCTTCAATATAACGAGTCTTTTTCAGCAGTACTCAAGGTCTGCACTTCCAAATGGTTATATTTGTAAATGTCTGAGGGCCATAAAACATAGGAGCAGAAGTAGACAATTCAGCTCATCAAGTCTACTCTACCTTTCACTAAGATCACAGGTGGTCTGATAATCCTCAACTTCACTTTCTTCCCTTTCCCCATTTCTCTTGATTCTCTTACTGATTAAAAATCTGGCTATCTCAGCTTTAATGTACTTCATGAACAAGCCTCGACAACTCCCTGAGGTAAAGAATTCCACAGATTCACGACCTTCTGAGGGAAGAAATTGCTCCTCATGTTTATCATAGCTGGGTGGCCCTTTAATCTGAGTTTATGCCCTCTGGTTCTAGACTCTCCCACAGCAGGAAACAGCCTTTCCACAACTCCCCAAGCCCCCTAAGAATCTTGTATGTTTCAACGAGGTCACCTCTCATTGTTCTAAACTTTGTTGAGTAGAGACCCAAATGACTCAACCTCCCCTCATAAGACACTCCCTCCATACCTGGAATCAATCTAGTGAACATTCTCTAGACTGCATCCAATGCGAGTATATCTTCCCTTAGATGAAGAGGATTAAAACTGTTTGCAGTATTCTAGGAGTCATCTAATTATAACTTAGTACAGTTGTAGCATGCCTTCTCTGTTGTTATTCTCCATCCCCATTCTAATAAAGGAGAATATCCCATTTATCTTCCACATTCCCTCAATGCAGCATGATTTAAATTAAACAGTCGCTGTGTTTTCCAATTTCATGAAACACAGCAGCAAATGGAGAAAGGAGCAGTGCACATTACAGCATTTTATATGGGCCAGGATGAATAGGACTGTTTCCCCTCTTCAATAAATCTTTTGCCAATAATCCTTACAATTTGCCTGTCACTACCTCCACTGATTACATCCACTGCTTGATCTAGGCCTTCCACAATCAACCAAGTTCTAGTCAACTAATCCTTCCGGCCCACCTTCCCTGATTACTCTGATCACCATAGAACCCCGACAATGTGTAAGCAGGCCATTCAGCCAGTTCCGATCCTCTGAAGAGCATCCTACCCAGACCCACACCCTCTCCCAATCCCTATATTTCCTTTGGTTAATCCACCTAGTCTGCATATCCTTGGACACTATGGATAATTTAGCATGGTTACACTACCTAAACTATATATCTTTGGATCATGGGAGGTAACTGGAGCACCCAGAGAAAACACACACAGACACAGGGAGAACATGCAATCTCCACGCAGACAGTTGCCTGACAATGAAATTGAACCCAGGTCCCTGGTGCTGTGAGGCAGCAGTGTTAACCACTGAGCCACCATGCTACCCCATCTCTCAGATTTCTAATTGGTTCCAAGCAGAAGATTCCAGACTAAAACATTGACCATAGGAGGCAATGTTGACCAGTGAAGAGGCCAGCATCATTTTGAGCTTAAAGGTCATTGAGGCTGAGCCGTATTGGGCCAAAAGGAATGTCTTTGTTAAGGACTGATCTCTCAGGGTTAGAGGGTGGTTGGTCACAGTAAACCTGTTCAACAGCCAAACACTCTTCTTATACCATTCCTTACCATTAACTGCAGCTAGCTCAGTTTGATCAAGGATAACATTGCTTGGCATTACATATATCTTACATGTCACCCCACTCAACTCAACACTGAGTCGCAGAAAAGCCTAGTCTTTGCAATATGGGTAAGTTGGCACCAATTGTAAGGTTTTTATAAGAAGATTTATTCTCACGATAAAGGCTTTTCTTGCAAGATATTTGTTTCTCATTTCTAATCGCTCTGGATTCAGTGAACCACTGGAGATAAATTGGTGTAGCGACAGGATTTTGACCCAGTGATAATGAAAGAACTATGAGACAATCCCCAGTTAGGATGATCTCTGGCTTGGAGGGGAATTTGTAGGCGGTGGTGTTCCCATGTGCCTGCTCTTCATGTTCACCTAGATGGTGTAGGTCACAGACGTGAAAAACCTATAATGAGATCATTCTAAAAGAGATCTGGGCAGTTTAACATTTTAAACAGCTAGATCTCTGAGCGTCCTACAGTCCAGTTTATGTAAGCTGTCCTCGTAAGCAAGCGCCTGCAGTAGAGCTTTAGCAAATCTGCGGTACGTTATCCCAAAAATATTGGAGAGGAAGAAACTATGATGATGGAGGACCTTAAAAATGAGGTTTAAGAATTTTAAAATTGCATTGTTGCAACGCAAGGAGGCCATGTAGATCAGCGAACACTGGGATGATGGATAAATGGAACTTGGTGCAATTTGGATATGGATGCGCTGAAGCTCATGTTGATTGGACACTAGGATAGCAGCCAGAAGAACATTGAGATAATAATATGAAGGGATAACAAAGGTATGAATGAGTACTCTTGGACTTGGGAAGTGGTTCTGAGTCTTTGGAGAGTCAGGCTGGAAATGAACTGGTATTTGTAATGACAGTGAGTCAGAGGTCTTTTTGTTTTTTTTTAACAAGACTACATTTGGAACAAATGCCTCATGAAAAGAAGATCTTGGAAAGGATATTTTGTTAACACTGTGAATCATACTTGACACTGCCCTTCCCTTTTCAGGAAACTCAATTGTCATTCCCCATAGAGAGTAACAATGTAATTAGTTAGCTACAATCAAATAGTTCTGCTGTTGCTTTAGTTTAATTGCCTTTACTAATCCAGCAATTGATAAAACATTGCAGCAACTAGAGTAGTGTTCCTTTTTGTCCAGGAGATTTTCTGTCAGAATGAAGAACATGTAGACCGAGCTTAAGCAAATATTGTCTTTGAAACTTTCTTTCTGAAATAGGATGCCTTTAATTGCTGCTAAATGGCAAACAACAAGCTGTGCCAACACAGCAGCTGATTGAGTAAGATAAAGGTTCTACACCAATTTATTGTTTTCCCAAGTCAGGTAGGATCTCCCACAGGATAATTCAATTGCAATTGAATTGTTATCTGGCTCACAGCAAAATGCACAAAAAGTTGGATATGGAAGTGACACAATAGTGACTTACACTAATAGAATGCTTTTAAGATAAAATAAAAAATCCTGGACACTCCACTCTGTGTTAATTAAACAATCAAAAAAAGAACAGCGGATGCTGTAAATCAGGAACAAAAACAAAGTTGGTGGAAAAGCTCAGCAGATCTGGCAGCATTTGTGAAGGAGAAAACTGAGTTAACATTTTGGGTCGGGTGGCCCTTCCTCAGACCACTGTTTGGATTTGATGCCCGGCTGCACAGGAGGGGTTTAGAACAAGAGATAATGGGAACTGCAGATGCTGGAGATTCCAAGATAATAAAATGTGAGGCTGGATGAACACAGCAGGCCAAGCAGCATCTCAGGAGCACAAAAGCTGACGTTTCGGGCCTAGACCCTTCATCAGAGAGGGGGATGGGGGGAGGGAACTGGAATAAATAGGGAGAGAGGGGGAGGCGGACCGAAGATGGAGAGTAAAGAAGATAGGTGGAGAGAGTGTAGGTGGGGAGGTAGGGAGGGGATAGGTCAGTCCAGGGAAGACGGACAGGTCAAGGAGGTGGGATGAGGTTAGTAGGTAGCTGGGGGTGCGGCTTGGGGTGGGAGGAAGGGATGGGTGAGAGGAAGAACAGGTTAGGGAGGCAGAGACAGGTTGGACTGGTTTTGGGATGCAGTGGGTGGGGGGGAAGAGCTGGGCTGGTTGTGTGGTGCAGTGGGGGGAGGGGACGAACTGGGCTGGTTGAGGGATGCAGTAGGGGAAGGGGAGATTTTGAAACTGGTGAAGTCCACATTGATACCATATGGCTGCAGGGTTCCCAGGCGGAATATGAGTTGCTGTTCCTGCAACCTTCGGGTGGCATCATTGTGGCAGTGCAGGAGGCCCATGATGGACATGTCATCAAGAGAATGGGAGGGGGAGTGGAAATGGTTTGCGACTGGGAGGTGCAGTTGTTTTTTGCGAACTGAGCGGAGGTGTTCTGCAAAGCGGTCCCCAAGCCTCCGCTTGGTTTCCCCAATGTAGAGGAAGCCGCACCGGGTACAGTGGATGCAGTATACCACATTGGCAGATGTGCAGGTGAACCTCTGCTTGATGTGGAATGTCATCTTGGGGCCTGGGATGAGGGTGAGGGAGGAGGTGTGGGGACAAGTGTAGCATTTCCTGCGGTTGCAGGGGAAGGTGCCGGGTGTGGTGGGGTTGGAGGGCAGTGTGGAGCGAACAAGGGAGTCACGGAGAGAGTGGTCTCTCCGGAAAGCAGACAGGGGAGGAGATGGAAAAATGTCTTGGGTGGTGGGGTCGGATTGTAAATGGCGGAAGTGTCGGAGGATAATGCGTTGTATCCGGAGGTTGGTAGGGTGGTGTGTGAGAACGAGGGGGATCCTCTTGGGGCGGTTGTGGCGGGGGCGGGGTGTGAGGGATGTGTCGCGGGAAATGCGGGAGACGCGGTCAAGGGCGTTCTTGATCACCGTGGGGGGAAAGTTGCGGTCCTTAAAGAACTTGGACATCTGGGATGTGCGGGAGTGGAATGTCTTGTCGTGGGAGCAGATGCGGCGGAGGCGGAGGAATTGGGAATAGGGGATGGAATTTTTGCAGGAGGGTGGGTGGGAGGAGGTGTATTCTAGGTAGCTGTGGGAGTCGGTGGGCTTGAAATGGACATCAGTTACAAGCTGGTTGCCTGAGATGGAGGGTTTAGAACAAATTCATCACACTGGGTCTTAAGGAATATCTCACAAGTGTAAAGACAGGGCTAGGTACAGAGGTGATTCGGGAGGGTATTTCAGAGCTTAGGGCTGAGGTAATTAGGGCTGGAACCACCAATGAAAGAGTAATTCAGACTGAGAATGCACAAGAGGCGAAGCTTTTAGAACCGCTAATTGTTTGGGGGGTTTTAGGGCTGAGGAAGGAATGAAGCTATGGAGATACCTGAAAAAAAGGATGAAAGCTTTAAAATGTAATACAACGGTTAGGTCTGATTGTGTGATAAGCTAAATATAATGTAAAAGTCATAGGAAGGGATGAAATGTCATATGATTTCTCTCTCTCTCTCTCTCTCTCTCTCTCCTCCCTTTCTGTTTCTTTCTTTTTCCATGTCTCTCTTTCTGACTCTCTGTCTCTGTCTTTGACTCTCTCTCTTCCCCCTCTGATTCTGGTTTGTTTCTCTCCCTCTGTCTTTATCTCTCTGTCTCTGTTTTTGTCACACTCTCTCTTTCTTGCCCCTCTATTTCGGTTTATCTTTATCTCTATCTCTCTCTGCCTCTCTCTGTCTCTTCCCCTCTCTTGTACCCCATGCCCCCGACTTCTGTTTCTCTATCTCTGCCTGTTTCTGACTTTGTCTCTCTCACTCTGTCTTTGTCACTCTCTCTCTATTCCCCCTCTGATTCTTTTTTTTCTCTCCGTCTATATATGTTTTTATTACACTCAGCCTCATTAGTGCACCGTGCAATTTTATCACACCCAGCCCTGTTATTACACACGGCCCCGTTATTATACCAAACCTATTAGTATACCCTAGACTCATTAACACACCCAGCCCCGTTATTGCACTCAGACCCATTATTACACCCTAGCCCCATTATTTCATACAGCCCCTTTATTACACCCCAGCCCAGTTATCACTCCCAACCTTGTTATTACAGCCAGCCCCGTTATTACACTGAACCTTGTTGTCACACACAGCCCCATTAGAACACACAGTCCAGTTATTACACCCCAGCCCGATTATCATACACAGCCCCGTTAATACACCCGAGCCCCATTATTATAACCCAGCCCCAAAATTACACTGAGACCTGTTGTTAAACATAGCTGTATTATCACTCACAGTCATGTTTTAGCACACTAGCTGTTTTATTACACATCAGCTCCATTATTACACCTAGCATCATTATTACACCCAAGCCCCGTTACTACACAATGCCCCATTGTTTCACCAAGCCCCATTAATACATCCCAACCCCATTATTACACCAAGCCCTGTTATTATATCCCAGCCCCATTATCACACCCAGCGCAGTTATTACACCCAGCTCCATTGTTACACACGAGCCCCCTCATTGAACTATGACTTTTTATTGCACCCACCTATTGTCATACCTAGCCCCATTATTACACCCCCAGCTCCGCAATTACCAACCCCATTGGTACACTGAGCCTTGTTACAATACCCAGCCTTGGTATTACACCCCAGCCCCGTTATTGTACTGAGCAATGTTATTACATCCAGCCCCGTTATTACACCCCGGCCCCATCATTATACCTAGCCCTGCTACTACATAGCAGCCTTGTAATTGCACTCAGCCATGTTACTCTACCCCATCTCCGTTATTGCATGCAGCCCGATGATGATAACCAGCGCTTTTATTGCACCCAGCCCAGTTATTAAACGACAGCTCCTTCACAACACACAGTTCCATTATTACAGCTTTGCCCCATTATTACATTGAGCCCGTTTATTACACTCCAGCTCAGTTAATGCACCCAGCCCCGTTATTACAGTCCATCCCCTTTATGGCACACAGCCCTGTTATTACACTCCAGCACTGTTATTACACTCCAGCCCTGTTATTACACCAAGCCTCACCATTATGCCTAGCCCCGTTATTACACTGACCCCTGTTATTACTCCCAGCCGTGTTATGACGCTGAGCCCTGTTATTACACCTATCCCTATTATTACACCCTGCCTCGTTATTACACTCCCCGTTATGGCACACAGCTTTGTTATTTCACTGAGCCCTGTAATTACACCCAGCCCCAGTGTCACAACCAGCCCCGTTATCACACCCAGCCCCGTCATTAAACCACAACCTGTTATTCCACCCAGTCCTTTGATCATTCCCAGCCCCGTTATTACAACTCAGCCCCTTTAATACACCCCAGCCACATTATTACACCCAGCCCTGTTATTACACCCCAAACCCGTTATTACACCCAGCCGTGTATTACACCCCTAACCCCGTTATTACACCCAGCCCCGTTATAACACCCCTAACCCCGTTATTACATCCAGCCATGAATTACACCCCAGCTTCATTATTATACCCGGCCCGTTATTACACCAAGCATCCTTATTACACCCAGCGCCAGTATCACATCCAGCCCTGTTAGTACACCCCAGACCTGTTATTAACCCCAGCTCCATTATTACACCAAGCCCTATTATTATACACAAACTTATTATTACATCTGTCTCCATTTTAAACCCCAGTGCCTTTATTACACCACGCATAATTATTACACCAAGCACTGTTGTTACATCCTAGCCCCGTTATTACACCCAGGCCCAATATTACATCCCAGCCCCGTTATTAAACCCAGCCCCTTTATTACACCAAGCCCTATTGTCACACCATGCCCTGGTATCGCATCCAGCCCCATTTTTACACCAGCTCTCTTGTTAAGCCATGCCCTGTTGTTACACCCAGCCCTGTTATCATAACCAGCCCCGTTATTACATCCCAGCCCCATTAGTACACCAAGGCCTGTTATTACATCCCAGCAACAGTATTACACCCCATCCCCGTTATTACACCGGGCAGTGTTCTTATACCCAACCCCATCGTTACACCTACCCCTGTTATTACACTGAGCCGCATGATTATACCCAGCCCCATTATCACATATCAGACCTGTATTACACCTCAACATCTGGGTACCATGATGTGGGTGGCAATCAGAACTCAGTGTGATACGTGGTAGGGGGCTGAATGTCAAGCAGGTCTTGATGCAATTGTTTGGCTAATAGTGGAATACAGGTAACCAAAGCTTTGATTTAAATTTGGTCTGTATGGAATATGCATCATTGTTTTCAGACAGAATACATTCCAAACAGACCACAACCTGGTGTGAAATGGGGATCCCCGTAGGTATCTGGTTAGGAAGACTCACTGAGGTCGTTTTTCCGGTGGTCCTGTGGCAGCCTCTAGGTGGCGGTATTGCACCTCCTCTCACCCCATTGAGATCCAGGAGCCTTCCACGAAAGATACAATACAGATGAGATGTAGGATTTCAGAAGGTCTTTCGGGGTTGATGGACATCTCTCCAAGTGGATCAGTAATCATGGATTCCTCCAATTAATTCATAATACCATGGATGTTTTCCAGTCAATATGTTCAGAGATGCCATGACACACCACTGGGGCAGGAGGACCTTAATACTGGGCTTCCTGGCTCAGAGGTAGGGAAACTATCACTATCACTGTGACACAAGGGCATTAGCAGTTGTATGTTTCTCATTCATGGAATGCGGTGTCACTGGCTAAGCCAGCTTTTATTGCCCTTTCCTAATTGCCCCAAAGACAGGTGTCAACCTTTTTGCTGTGGGCCTCGAGTCACATGAAGGCCAGACCAGGGTAAAGATGGCAGTTTCCTTCCTTAAACAACCATTAGTGGCCCAGACAGGTTTTTCCTGATAATCGGCAATGGTTTCATGGTCATCATTAGACTCTCAATTCCAAATTTGCATCAAATTCAAATCCATCATCTGCCATAGCAGGATTTGAAACAAGGCCCCCAAAACATAACCGAAGTGTCTGGATTAACAGTCCAGCAATAATACCAGTTACAATACTATACATTGATGATCATGACATGTAAGTCAATGTAAGCTCTGAAAAATCCTTTCAAAAGCAGGCAGCCACTTAGTTATTTTAAGAAAATGGTTTGAACATGGTGTGGCACACATCCAGGACTTGAAACTGTATTTCATACCTCAGAGGTAGGGACAATGCCGCTGCACTGAAATGCTCGCTGGGTGTTGAATTGTACACTTAGTATAAAAAGTGAACCATCTGAGTGCCTTCTTAAAACAAAACATATCTCCGCTATTCAAATTAAATTAGTGTACTGCCTTTATTCACTAAAGTAATCCTTCAAGGTTATCCTAGGATCCTCTAGGAAGCCAGGGAGGAGATTGCTGAGCCTTTGGCATTGATCTTTAACTCGTCATTGTCTACGGGAATAATGCCAGAAGACTGGAGGGTAGCAAATGTGGTTCCCCTGTTCAAAGAGGGGAGTAGAGACAACCCTGGTAATTATAGACCAGTAAGCCTTACCTCAGTTGTTGGTAAAGTGTTGAAAAAGGTTATAAGAGATAGGATTTATAATCATCTAGAAAAGAATAAATTGATTAGGGATAGTCAGCACGGTTTTGTGAAGGGTAGGTCATGCCTCACAAACCTTATTGAGTCCTTTGAGAAGGTGACCAAACAGGCAGATGAAAGTAAACTGGTTGATGTGGTATATATGGATTTCAGCAAGGCGTTCAATAAGGTTCCCCACAATAGGCTATTGTACAAAATGCGGAGGAATGGGATTGTGGGAGATATAGCAGTTTGGATCAGAAATTGGCTTGCTGAAAGAAGACAGAGGGTTGACGGGAAATGTTCATCCTGGAGGCCAGTTACTAGTGGTGTACTGCAAGGGTCGGTGTTGGGTCCACTGCTATTCGTCATTTTTATAAACGACCTGGATGAGGGTGTAGAAGGATGGGTTAGTAAATTTGCGGACGACACTAAGTTCGGTAGAGTTGTGGATAGTGACGAAGGATGTTGTAGGTTACAGAGAGACATGGATAAGCTGCAGAGCTGGGCTGAGAGGTGGCAAATGGAGTTTAATGCGGACAAGTGTGAGATGATGCACTTTGGTAGGAGTAACCAGAATGCAAAGTACTGGGCTAATGGTAAGATTCTTGGTAGTGTAGATGAGCGGAGAGATCTCGGTGTCCATGTACACAGATCCTTGAAAGTTGCCAGCCAGGTTGACAGGGTTGTTAAGAAGGCATACAGTGTTTTAGCTTTTATTAATAGAGGGATCGAGTTCCGGAACCATGAGATTATGCTGCAGCTGTACAAAACTCTGGTGCGGCCGCACTTGGAGTGTTGCGTACAGTTCTGGTCACCGCATTATAAGATGGATGTGGAAGCTTTGGAAAGGGTGCAGAGGAGATTTACTAGGATGTTGCCTGGTATGGAGGGAAGGTCATATGAGGAAAGGCTGAGGGACTTGAGGCTGTTTTTGTTAGAGAGAAGAAGGTTGAGAGGTGACTTAATTGAGACATATAAGATAATCAAAGGGTTAGATAGGGTGGATAGGGAGAGCCTTTTTCCTAGGATGGTGACGGTGAGCACAAGGGGGCATAGCTTTAAATTGAGGGGTGAAAGATATAGGACAGATGTCAGAGGTAGTTCCTTTACTCAGAGAGTAGTAAGGGTATGGAACGCTTTGCCTGCAACGGTAATAGATTCACCAACTTTTAGTACATTTAAGTCATCATTGGATAAGCATATGGATGTACATGGAATAGTGTAGGTTAGATGGGCTTGAGATTGGTATAACAGGTCGGCACAACATCAAGGGCCGAAGGGCCTGTACTATGCTGTAATGTTCTATGTTCTATGTTCTATGTGTGAGTAAGTAAATGTGAGTGAGACAGTGTGTGAATGAGTGGGAGAGTGTGTGAGTGAGAAAATGTGAGTGAGATTGTGTGTGTGAGTGTGTAAAGGTGAGAGAGTATGTGAGTGAGAGAGTGAGTGTGTGTGTGAGAGAGATGTATGTGTGAGTGAGAGTGTGTGTGTGTGAGAGAGAGTGTATGTGTGAGTGAGTAAATGTGAGTGAGAGAGTGTGCGTGTGAGTGAGAGAGTGTGTGTGTGAGTGAGAGAGTGTATGAGTGAGTGAGAGAGATTACGAGTGAGAGATTGTACGTGTGAGAGAGATTGTACGTGTGAGAGAGAGTGTATGTGTGAGAGAGACTGTATGTGTGAGAGAGAGTGTGTGTGTGAGTGTGTGTGAGTGAGTATATGTGATTGAATGTGTGTGTATGTGTGAGTGTGAGTAAAAGTGAGTGTGATTCCGTGTGAGTGAGAGTGTGATTGTGCAGATGAGTGAGAGAGTGAGGATGTGTGTGTGTGTGAGTGAGTAAATGTGAGTGAGAGAGTGTATATAGATAAGCATATGGATAATGATGGGATAGTGTAGGGGGAGGGGCTTAGATTAGTTCACAGGTCGGCGCAACATCGAGGGCCGAAGGGCCTGTTCTGCGCTGTATTGTTCTATGTTCTATGTTCTATGATAGTCCGAATCACAATCACAAGGAGAACAGCTACCTTTCTGCAAATAAGTTACAGAATAAATAGACTGAGGCAGAGCAATGCCCTAATTTATCAAACTCATAAATAGTATGTAAATGATTGAGCTGAACATGACATGATCTAATCTATGGACTGAAACACAAAATGCAGAATAAAGTCATCCTTTCATTTTTTTCTTCCATGAATTAGAGAGACCTGCATTTTGTAGTGTATTGTAATTATTTATATTCAGAAATGGATATAATTGTGCATTTCTTTTATTATTTTGTGCTTACTGTGCAGATAATTCTATGAAAATAATGTTTTGTTTTATTTATATTCTCATCATAATTCAGCATGACAGTTTTTCAATAAACCAATTAGCTATCAATGTATGACTTTTAGAAACGATCAAATGCATTTTCTTTGACATCCAGAGCAGAGTTCATAGAATTCATTGAGTCACTTTGGAGATGGAATCATCGCAAGGATCCCGTTCTGGAGCAGTTGTGGCGTTTCCACTTGTAGAATCATCCCTCTACAATGAGTCACCTTCCTCCCTATGCACTCAGTTGGATATTCCACATTTTTGAAGGATTTGATGACACTTTGCAGGTTAATACCTTACCATGAATTGTTGATGAAACTAGACAAAAGACCAAGGAGGAGTGGCATGAATATATCCATCCTCCTTGCGAACATTATTTCCCATATCAATTATCTAGAATCATGGGAACAGGAGTGGGCCATTCAGCCCTTTGAACCTATTCCACCATTCAATGAGATCACAGCTGATCTGTCCCTAACTCCCAATGCCTTTGGCCCATGCTCATTAATACCTTTGTGTAACAAAAATGTATCTATCCCAGATTTAAAATTAACAATTGATCCAGCATCAACTTCCATTTATGGAAAGAAGTTCCAACCATCTACCACCCTGTGTGTGTCGAAGTGCTTCCTAACATTCCTCTTGAACAGCCTGGCCCTAATCCTCAGACAATGCCCCTTATTTTTGTATCCCCAAACAGCGGAAATATCTTTATTCGCCCTGTTGCTTCCTGCTAATGTTTTGAAGACTTCAATTAGGTCACACCTTAACCTTCTAAATTCTAGAGAAAACAAACCTAATTTGTATAATCTTTCCTCATAACTTAACTTAATCATTCTTGTAAACCCGTATTGTACTCCTTCCGAGGTCAACCTGTCCTTCCTAAGTTGTAGTGTACAGATCTGCTCTCAGTACTCCAAGGGGTGGGGGTGGGGGGGGCGTCCAAACAGGGGTTCGTAAAACTGCAGATTAACTTTTGCATTCTGGTATTCCAGGCCTCTAGATAGAAAAGTCAGCATTCCATTAGCCTTCTTGATTATTGTCTACACCTATTTGTGACATGTTAAAGATTCATGAACTATTTTTGAGCCATTGCCTCTACAACTGTGTTGCTGGGCGTACAGAAATCACTGTTGCCAGTCTGGGTACTAATGTAATATAACAGGGTGTAGATCTGGATGAACGCAGCAGGCCAAGCAGCATCATAGGAGCAGGAAGGCTGACGTTTCGGGCCCAGACCCTTCTTCAGAAATGGGGGAGGGGAAGGGGGTTCTGAAATAAATAGGGAGACATGGGAGGTGGATAGAAGATGGATAGAGGAGAAGATAAGTGGAGAGGAGACAGACAGGTCAAAGAGGTGGGGATGGAGCCAGTAAAGGTGAGTGTAGGTGAGGAGGTAGGGACGAGATAGGTCAGTCCAGGGAGGACGGACAGGTCAAGGGGGCGGGATGAGGTTAGCAGGAAAGAAATGGGGCTGGGGCTTGAGGTGGGAGGAGGAGATAGGTGGAAGGACAGGTTAGGGAGGCGGAGACAAGCTGGGCTGGTTTTGGGATGCGGTAGGGGGAGTGGAGATTTTGAAGCTTGTGAAATCCACATTGATACCATTGGGCTGCAGGGTTCCCAAGCGGAATATGAGGTGCTGTTCCTGCAACCTTCAGGTGGTATCGTTATGGCACTGCAGGAGGCCCATGATGGACATGTCATCTAAAGAATGGGATGGGGAGTGGAAATGGTTCGTGACTGGGAGGTGCAGTTGTTTATTGCGAACCGAGTGTAGGTGTTCTGCAAAGCTGTCCCCAAGCCTCCGCTTGTTTTCCCTGATGTAGAGGAGGCCACAACGGATACAGCAGATACAGTATACCACATTGGCAGATGCGCAGGTGAACATCTGCTTGATGTGGAAAGTTTCCATGGGGCCTGGGATGTGGGTGAGGGAGGAGGTGTGGGGGCAAGTGTAGCACTTCCTGTGGTTGCAGGGAAATGTGCTGGGTGTGGTGGGGTTGGAGGGGAGTGTGGAGCGAACAAGGGAGTCATGGATCGAGTGGTCCCTCTGGAAAACACATAAGGGTGGGGAGGGAAATATGACTTTGGTGGTGGGGTTGGATTGTAGATGGCGTAAGTGTCGGAGGATGATATGTTGGATCCAGAGCTTGGTGGGGTGGTATGTGAGGATGAGGGGGATTCTGTTTTAGTTGTTATTGTGGGGAGGGGTGTGAGGGATGAGTTGCGGGAAATGCGGGAGACATGGTCGACCACTGCAGCGGGTTGGCGTGGTCCTTGAAAAACGAGGATATCTGAGATGTACAGGAGTGGAATGCCTCATCCTGGGAGCAGATGCGGCCGAGGTGAAGGAATTGGAAATAGGGGATGGCATTTTTGTAGGAAGGTGGGTGGGAGGATTGCACACAGATAGCAAGGTCTGGACCCCAAACGTCAGCTTTCCTGCTCCTCTGATGTTGCCTGGCCTGCTGAGTTCATCCAGCTGTACACCTTGTTATCTCAGACTCCAACATTGGCATTTCCTACTATCCCAAAGCACACAGAGCTGCTTTTAATTGTACAAAAACAGGTATTACTTGCAAATATCAGTGAAATGGCTGTCCCTGCATCTTATTGCACTACAGATACCACTGAACTTTCAAGGTGGCTCAGTGGTTAACACTGCTACTTCACAGCGCCAGGACTTTGGGTTCAATCCCAACCTGGGGTGACTGTGTGTGTGGAGTTTGCACATTGTCTCTGTATCTGTGTGAGTTTCCTCTGTGTGTCCTGGATTGGCCATGCTAAATTGCCCATAGTGTCCAGGGATGTACAGGCTGGGTGTATCGGTCTTATAAATGTTGGGTTATGGGAAGAGGGTAGAGCTCTTGGTGGGATACCATTTGAAGGATCAGTGCACTCTTGAAGGGCTGAATAGATTTGATGAGATATTTAAAGTTTTGAATTAAAAAAATTTCCCTGTCCTGAGAAAACCAGAATTTGCATGTCGCCCATTATCAGCATCAACATTCTGGGATGGGCTAAGGGATACCAGGCTATCTCAATACCCACTCTCATCTCTCCTCCTACCTGCTTTCCTCCGAGGTGATATTAATCAGCCCACTCGTTGCTGCACACTTGCCAGCTGCAGCCCACCTCCCTGCTCCCTGTCGCAGCCTCTGGTCACAGCTCAATTCTTTTACAGAAGCCTGGGAAGTTTGTATTGGTCTCAGGAGCTGCAGGGCCCACAAGAAGAATGACTGATTGATTGAGGGATGACCAGGATCTTTCACTTGGAGTTCAGAGAAGAAAACAAAATGTCAATCCGCATTGCTAAAGCTCTAAATCAAAGAGTTGGAATCTGAAAGTGTTCAAACTGCAATTGAAGGTTCATTTTGTATAAACAGATCCAGCATGTCACTGGTTTTATCTCCCGATTTAATCTCTGCTTTTTAACATATTCCTCTTTAAATCTAATGGATCGTGCCTTGTTTGGATTTGAATCTGAGAAAATAATTCACTGAAACCTTCACTTGACTTAAGTGTTGATGTATCCTGCTGTGATTTTTATTTAGTATCTTCACTTCAGTGTTTTTCTTCTCCCAAGTCAGTGTTTCCTTTCTTCTAAACAAAATAATGCATAAAACCATAGTAAGTCATTCAGTCATAGAATCCCCAACACCCTTTGGCCCATCAAGTCCACACCCACTGTCTGAAGAGCATTCCACTCAGACCCAGCCCTCTACACTAAACCCCTAATCCTGCATTTCCTCAAGTCGCTTCAATTTAGCCATGAATACTTTGTATCCCAAATCAATCTAATTTGCTGCCATTTACTTCCCTTCACAAACCCATGACCCCTCCCACCTAGGAGGATAAGGGCAGCAGATACATAGGAACACACACTCTGCGAGTTCCCCTCCGAGCCACTCACCATCCTGACTTTGAAATAAATCACTATTCCTTCACTGTCGCTGGGTCAAAATTGCGGAATTCGCTCCCTCAAGGAATTGTGGGTGTCCCTACACCCCCTAGATCCGCAACATCTGGAAGGCAGTTCTCTACCAGCTTCTCAAGGGCAACTAGAGATGGGCAATATATGTTGATTAAGCAAGGATACGTATATATATAAGTAAATCAGTCTCAGCTACCAATATGCTGTCCTTTTATCTACAAGCAAGTGAACAGACAATTTAAACAATAGTGAGATGAAAACACTTAGTGTCAGGACTTACAGAGGTACTGGCAGTAATGACAGTTCTCAACACAAAGGAGCAGATCTGGACTTGGTGTGATATTGTTAATTCTGTGGTAACTGAACATGGAGGGAGATGTAATGCAATCTTGCTGTTATCCGTTTGCTCTTATTATACCAAGTCCAGATCAACCCCACAGCCTACGATTCTATAGCGTGGCAGGCATACGCAGTTAATGAAGCTTTTTCCACCAAGCGGAAGTACAGTTCATATTGATGAATGTTTGCCCAACAGAGTCTTGTTGAAATGGTTTAAGGAGCAGGGACTAGATCAAAGGACAAGAAATGGGTTGGATGGGCAATTCACCGGGCTCACTTTCTTATCCAAGGTAATAGAAACCAGATACTTAAGGCAACTGAGGATAACTTGCTCACCTTTAATAGTATTTTGCTTTTGTATAATCTGAATAGAAAATAGAAGCAGGAGGAGGCCAATCAGTCTTTCAAGCCTGCTCCACCATTCAATATGATCATTTTCCCAATTTCTATTCCCTATTCCTGATTTCTCCCCATGTTATTTTATCCTTTTTGCCCTAAGAACTGTATTCTTTCTTGAAACATTTCAATGTTTTTGCCTCAACTGATATCTAAGGCAGAGATTTCCAAAGCTTCCCCACTCTCTGGGTTAAGACATTTCTCCTCATTTCAGTCCTAAATGGCCTACCCCATACACTTAGATGGTGGTCCCCAGTTCTCGATTTCTCAGTCATTGGGAAAATCCTTCCTGCATTTAGCCTGCTGGAATTTTATAGGTTTCTATGAGATTCTGTACACCCGAGTCACCCCCAATGTCCTAAATTCCAGTGAATATAGTCCTAGCCAATCCCATCTCTCTTCATATTTCAGTCCTTACATCCCAGGAATCTGGGAAATAGATTGAAGTCGTGGTCAGAACAGATCAGGCCAAATCCATTTTGACAAGTAGGAAAGAACAAGATTGTCTCTTTAGCAATGGCTACAAGTGATCTTTCACTGCTGAACTAAACATTTTTCCAGGCAGCATCAGAGGAGCAGGAAAGCTGATATTTTGGGTTGGGATCCTTCTTCAGAAATGGGGAAGTTCTTTCTTCCTCCTTCTGAAGAAGGGTCCTGACCTGAAACGTCAGCTTTCCTGCTCCTCTGATACTGTTTAGCATGCTGTGTTCATCCAGCTCTACACTGTGTTATCTCAGACTTCAGCATCGACAGTTCTTACTATCTCTAAATATTTCTCCTCCCTTTTTCTTTCCGATGCTCTCCCATAGTGGACCAGCTTTGCCAAGACTCCACCTCCTTCATAAAGAATCCCAAGCCAAAGGACTTTGCCCTAGGATTCTGCCGGGATTTGGAGAAATCACTTTCCTTGTGATTTGTGAAGTAACATTCTAAATTCTGATCAGCTCCAAGAGATTTCCTTTTAAAGTTGCTGCTTTAGGTACTTGAACTGTGACCTTTGAACTGATGTCATGTGATACCAGTTGATCCCGGCCCTCAGAAAGTTTTCCTTTTGGTTTCACAGGAGGTGTGGTCGAAGTAAAGGTCCTTTTTTGTTTGAACATTCACAGCCTGTGGACGTCACTGACCAGGCCAGCATGTATTACCCATCCCAAATCGCCCAGTGTAAATCACATTGTTGTGGGTCTAGAGTTACATGTAGGCCAGACCAAGTAAGGATGGCAGTTTTCTTCACCAAAGGACTTTTACCGATCATGATAGCTTTCCCATCAATCAATGGTGGATTCAAGGTATTCTTTATTTGTTTCAAATTCCACTATCTGCTGGAGTGGGATTCAAACTCAGGTCTCCAAAACATTGCCAGTGTCTCTGGATTAATAGTCTAGTGATAATACCACTGGGCCAAAGCCTTCCCTAAATCATCAGAAAATAGCAGCCACAATGTCTAGGATTTGAACTGGAATCATTGGTCACTGGCAGAGTCTACTTTCAGTCAGACTCATCAGATCTACAAGCTGCATTTGGAGCTGTTGCTATCAATGTGTGTTCACTACATAATGAACAGTCACTGCTCCATCTTGTGTGGGCAGCATAGAGTCATTAAAGCAGAGAATGGTTACAGAACAGAAGGAGACCACTCAGCCCATTATGTCAGTGCTGGCTGTCCATTTGCTTGACCCCTACATTCTTCTGTAAACCTGCACACTCTTCCTTTTCCAATAATAATCCAGCTCCCTCTTGATTCAACTCGTCTCCACCACACTCACAGTCTGTCTAGGCCCAAAACGTCAGCTTTTGTGCTCCTAAGGTGCTGCTTGGTCTGCTGTGTTCATCCAGCCCCACACTTTGTTATCTTGGATTCTCCAGCATCTGCAGTTCCCATCATCTCTGATTTCAGTCAGTGGATATCGGTTTAAGGTGACATGGTGAAAGTTTAAAGGAGATGTGCAAGCAAATTGTTTTTATGCCATGGGTGTTGGGTGCCTTGAACATGCTGCCAGAGGAGGTGAGAGAAACAGAGGCAATAGCATTTGGACAGATAGATGTCCAGGCAGGGGTTAGAGGGATAATGGGAGCTGCAGATGCTGGAGAATCCAAGATAACAAAGCGTGAAGCTGGATGAACACAGCAGGCCAAGCAGCATCTCAGGAGCACAAAAGCTGACGTTTCAGGCCTAGACCCTAAAGGGATATGGACTGCACGTTCACAGATAGGATTCGTTTAGGCACAGACATGGTGGGCCGAAAGGCCTGTCTGTGTTGTGCTGTTCTATTTTGTATATTTTAGTCCCCCTAGTATTTGACATTTTCACCCTTTGAAAAACTCCAACTACTCATCCTATCTATGCCTCTCATAATTTTATATACTTTATCAGGTCGCCCCTCAACCTCCCACACATTTCAAGTTTCTCTAACCTCTCCTTATAACGACTACAATCTGGCCAATGTCCTGGTAAATCTCTTGTGCAGCATCTCCAAAGACTCCATATCCTTCCTCTAGCGTGGTGACCAGAACTGCACACAATACTCCAAATGTGGCTCACTGAAGTTTTATACAGCTGCAACTTGACTTGCCAATTTTTGTAGTCTATGCCCTGATTGATGAAGGCAAGCGTGCCATCTGCTTTCTTTACCGCCTTTTCCATTTGTGTTGCCACTTTCAGGGAGCTACATCCTGCTGCATCCTTTGGTATCCTTCCCCACTATCCGCAACTCCACCAATTTTTGTGCCGTCTGCAAACTTACTAATCAGACTACCTACAGTTTCATCCAAATCATTTATTCTCCAAATGTGAGTAAATCCTGCCCCAAAGAATCTTATCCACTATTTTCCCTATCACTTTTGTACGTTTCACTAGCTTATAGTATCCTGGATTATCTCCCTTGCCCTTCTTAATGAAAGGAACATTCCAGACCTTAACCACTCGAGTGAACCTGCCTCCTGTACACTCTCAGATAGTATATTCCAGGCCCCGACCACTTGAGTGAGCCTGCCTCAGCCACACATTCAGACATTTCAAATTCTATCTGGGATATGGGACCAATAGGTTTGGCAGTGTCACCATCTATCCTTAAGTGTGTAGAAGGATTTACTGCGAGATGGAGATGCTGGGATCTCTCCCTCTGCTCTTTATATAAAATTCAATCAATGGTTCAGGTTGTTTTGACCTGCTCCCCTGGCACCTCTGAGTGCAGCACTAACCACTCACTCTGCGCAATGTGTTTTCCATGAGTTGCCGAATCCCTTAATCTGTCTCTGTCTGGTTTTCAGTCCAGTAGAACATATTTCCTTCTACCCTATCGATGTGTGATTTTGAACATCTCGATCTAAGCTTCTCTCAATTTTCCCTACTCCTTGTTTTTGATAGCCACCACCAGTTCACCCGGTTACACAATTTACCAGCTCTCCCCACCAAGAATAGGGCATCAATAACAGAAAGAAAGGCAGTGCAGAAAGAGAAGGAGGGGACTACATTAAGATGCAGGTGGATGGTGAAAGTAGTGTACTCCATTCCCAACAGTGTCCACCTCTCTCTAAACGCCACCAGTGTGTGGGCAGGTACCACTTGCTCCCTCACCAAGAACATGAGGACACAAATGTGATTGCAGAAGAGAGGTAAGCAGTCAGACCCAGGATTTCTGAGCCACTCTGTGGTGCAACGCTTAAACCTGTTGATGGATACTTTATACATTTAAGTTTCATGTTAATAACTGGTCTGTGTTCTTAACCAATTACTTACTTAGAAAAGTGTGAGAACTGCTCAGACTCGTGTCTTTTCAATTTATTGCCATGAATAGCAATTAGCCCGAGAATGCCTTTAGTGAATGGGGAATGGAGCTGGACTGGACACCAAGGCAGGGAAGTGGGCAGGTCAAAGATGGCACATTGGCATGTAGCCCTCTGGTGACTCTACCTTTATTTTGCGAGTGACACTGCTTTGGTGAAATAACCATTTGGAAACTTCCTTCAATGCTGAAAGTTTGAAAATTTTAGAGCACCATTTACGCTGCTTATTAACATAACAATGAAAGGACAAATTGGCTGGGGTGAAAATAAATCCCATGCCTATCCTGTATTTTTTGTCCTGAGGTGGAGGATTGGCTGGAACTGGACTAGCCCTCATGTCAGCTCTCTGAAGCGGATTGGGTATCACACCAATAAGACAAATTCAAAACTGTAAGGAAGCCTTGCTTTGAACAGATTCTCCAAATGATGGTCATCAGGGAATTCCAAAGCTTTACATCTGTATTATAGAACGAAGGAAATCCATTAATATCAAATTTCTGCATTCAACTTAACATCAGAATTACTGATAACACCCAAATGAAAGAGGAGAAGGTCGAATCCAAGGTTTTTCTCTGGTCTTCAGTTTATTCCTCGCTAACAATTTCTTACTCAGTCCCATTTGCTTATTTTTCATGAAATTCGTCTAAATCTATCTCAACAAATTGCTGCCACTCTTCGCTAAATTTCTGTCAAGATCTACTGATCAGTTGGGACTAGGGGCAAACAGAGATTATTCAGGTGAAATTGAAATATGCCATGTGGGTTAATTGAGTGATTCACAGTTTTCACTGACTCTGAAAACCTGAGGCCTAGAGAGACCTCTTGCTAAAATTTGCAACTCCCAATCGCAAACACAGAATAGATTCATATTAGAGTTGACTGTGCATGGTGGTTTTTCTTCTTTATTTGTTGCAGGGTCACTGGCCTGACCAGCATTTTCTCTATTCCTATTCATCTTTGAACAGAATAGCTTTGCAGACCACTTCAGAGGGCAATTAAATGTCAATCACATATAGGTCTGGAGTCACATGTAGGCCAGACCAGGTAAGGATGGCAGTTTCCTTCCCTGAAGGACATCAGTGAACAATTGATGATAATTGTGGTGGTCACCATTGCTAGCTAACTTTAAATGACAAATTTATCAACAGATTTAAAGTGATATCAGCTGCTGTGGTAGGTATTGAACCTATGGCCCAGGGTACTGGCATGGCCACTCTGGGTAACTAGCCAAGTCTCTATGTCACTGTCCCTTGCCTGGTCTCTGGAAGAGTTACTCTTGAAGCTTCCCAATATGTTGATTTACTGCCACCCCAAGTGCACAGATATTTACTCTGAGTTAAAGCCCATTATTTGATGTGCAGGTTAAGCCTTGTAAGTTCAATGATTGTGAGTTTTGAATGTCACTGATTGACAAATGCAGTCTCTGGTGAGGAGATTTGGTTTTTTTCTGCTAATTTTGCTGATTTTGATGCTCATTCTCAATGCCAGACACTCTGGATTCCTTTCAGATTCCATGTCTGTTCTGGACTCACATCAGACCTGGCCACTAAACTGAGGTATGGGTTCCACACCCAAAACCCACACTTCTAAAAAAAATACCAGCCACAACCACAGATAGATTTGAGGAACTTTGTGCTCGAGACTGTCTGGTGACCTGACAGTATGTATGATGCCAGTGTGGGTAGTGTCATGCCCAGATCCCAGCTTAGGTTCTCCAACTTGGTACATGGAGTTGCGAAGGTCCTGGGTGTGGAAGGGAAACTGGCTTTCTGTCTTTATTCATCTTAAGGTTAGTTACAAGAACAGCAATTTACAAATGTATCCATTCCGTTGTGAGTGTGTTTCTCCCGGACCCTTTGCTTTAAGAAGTGCTAATTTAACCAGGCTTTCTTGAATTAAAAATGAACATAGAACGTAGAACATAGAACAGTACAGCACAGAACAGGCCCTTCAGCCCACAATGTTGTGCCGACCATTGATCCTCATGTATGCACCCTCAAATTTGTGTGACCATATGCATGTCCAGCAGTCTCTTAAATGACCCCAATGACCTTGCTTCCACAACTGCTGCTGGCAACGCATTCCATGCTCTCACAACTCTCTGTGTAAAGAACCCGCCTCTGACATCCCCTCTATACTTTCCTCCAACCAGCTTAAAACTATGGCCCCTCATGTTAGCCATTTCTGCCCTGGGAAATAGCCTCTGGCTATCAACTCTATCTATGCCTCTCATTATCCTGTATACCTCAGTTAGGTCCCCTCTCCTCCTCCTTTTCTCCAATGAAAAAAGTCCGAGCTCAATCAACCTCCCTTCATAAGATAAGCGTTCCAGCCCAGGCAGCATCCTGGTAAACCTCCTCTGAACCCTCTCCAAAGCATCCACATCTTTCCTATAATGAGTGAGGTAATTAAGCACAAATCACAAGCTAATAGTAATGTAGCAAATATACACACGGATTAGAAAAAGATGTGAGTCTAAAAAGATAAAAGTTAAAAATAAAACAGTCGCTATTATTTGTGAAGCGTGAGTGTTGGCTGTTGTAGTAAAAATTACCAGTCACACTGATGTTGGCAGTTGAATAGTCAGTTTCATTATCGTTATCCTTAGTTTTGCAAATTAGTTCAGATGCTGCAATTATGATTCCTTTGAACTTAAATGTCAGGATTCAGGATGTAAGAGTCTTTTGTTTTCCCATTTCTTTTTATTTTGCTATTAGCTGGGTGACTCCGAGCACTCAGCATGAAAGCTGGTCTTTACCTGCAACACAGCAGTGACTAAGGAATAGTTCTTTGACTGTGACCTTCACAACAAGCCTGTGTTTGTACTCAGGATAGCGCACATGTCTTCAGTCCCATTAGCATACTCCGGTAGATTTGAAACTGGCTTTTTGATGACTGGCCTTGTGCACTTGTCAAAGAGGAAGTTTGGCATATGATTTGCTGTTGCTATTGCACAAGTAGGTTATCAAAACTTCATTATTTGTGTTGTCATAAGTGACCACAGCTTAGTTTGTTTAAAGATTTGTTGACACCTTTGGACCTTAGAGCTATGCAGCACTCATTCCCCAGGCATTACACAACCTGCTTAAACTCCAAAATGGTGTCAACAAACAATCATATTGGTAAAAGTCAGAAGTTACACAACACCAGCTTATAGTCCAACTGGTTTATTTGAAATCACAAGCTTTCAAAGGCACCAGCCCCTTCTTCAGGTACAGTGAGGGGGAAGAGCACTCAGACCCAGAGTTTATAGGCAGAGAGATCAAGGGCAGAGAGATCAAAAAAATTATACAAATGGTGTGAGTGGAGTGTCAGATAATAAGACTCTGCAGGTGACCAAGAGTATCCAATGGTGTAAGTAAAGTGTCAACAGCTGAATAACCAGTGAAGGGAAAGCCTATAATCTGATTAAATGAGGCAGAGAGATAATTATAATAAAAAAAGGTCGTGCTGGATACAAACTGAATAACTGGAATAACATGATAGGTTTAAGACTGTGATAACGGGAACTGCAGATGCTGGAGAATCCAAGATAACAAACTGTGAAGCTGGATGAACACAGCAGGCCCAGCAGCATCTCAGGAGCACAAAAGCTGACGTTTTGGGCCTAGACCCTTCAGACTCTCTGATGAAGGGTCTAGGCCCGAAAAGTCAGCTTTTGTGCTCCTGAGATGCTGCTTGGCCTGCTGTGTTCATCCAGCTCCACACTTTGTTATATAGGTATAAGACTCCTGGTTTGACTGGTTCATGGGTGCTGAGTTTCTGTAAGAAATCTATAGTGCCATGAGAGAAGCTGGGGGTTCCCTGTGCAATGGGTTTCAAGATGCCCTCGACATAGCCAGAGAGGTTCTCACACAGGGTCCCATTGCCTGATATGTTGAGATACCCAGGTGTGTTGGCTTTGTATGACTTCATAAGGCAGTAGAAATCTCCTATGCAAGAAATACACAGGAGTGTGTACATAGGATACACTGAGGGACTGATCAAAAAAGTTTGTTGAGTTGACTGTGGGTTCTTTGGTCAGATCAGCAAGTAGTTATCTATAGTATTCTTGATTTTTCAGCTGTTGGTATGTTTCACTGCAGTGGTCTATTCTATTCGGTATGACAATGGCCCATCTTTTGTCTGCTTGTTTGATGGCAATGTTTCAATTGGTCTTGAGAGCACGGATAGCATTGCGTCGCACTTGGGTGATGTTCTTTGCTATCATGTGAGTACAGCTGATCAACCTGGCATTAATGTGTCTCCTGACGGCTTGAGCAGACATGTCGAGCCCAGGACAGCGCCTTCCGGTGGGTTCCAGTTCAACTCCTTCTTCTTTGGTTGCTGCACCATAGACCAGTTGAACCAGGAACAATCCTTGTCACAATGAACATTTTAGCACTCTACACCAGCATCCACCACGACAACAGCATTACCATTATAGCCTCAGTGCTCAATACAACCAAAAGCCAATTTCCAGATACCATCCTACAACTCATCCACTTCATCCTCGACCACAACGTCTTCACTTTCAACAATCAGTTCTTCATCCAGACACATGGAACAGCCATGGGGACCAAACGTGCACCCAAATGCACCAACATTTTCAGGCACAGCTTCAATCAAGATCTCTTTTCTGTGGAGGGCTTCCAAACAACACTATACACCAGGTACACTGATGACATTTTCTTCCTTTGGACTGGTGGCGAGGGATCACTGAAACAGCTATATAGTGATATCAACAAGTTTCATCCCACCATCAGACTTTACATGGGCTACCCTTCAGAATGAGTGTCATTCTTGGACACACACATCTCCATCAGGGATGGAACCCTCAGTACATCATGTACCGCAAGCCCGCAGATAACCCCATGATGCTGCACTTCTCTAGCTTCCACCCCAAATGTTTTAAAGAAGCCCAGGAGGAACGTGACGGACACATGCATGCGTAAGTTCAGGAACAGCATCTTCCCCACCATTATTCAACTAATGAATGGTCTCTTTAGCCTCAAATAATGCTGATCTTGCTAACATTGATCTCGCCTCGTGCACACCCAGTGCAATGTAACCTGTATGTCTCTGCCTAAGTCTTTTTGATCCATACATCCTTTGCTGACAATGATTTGCCTGTACTGCTCATAAACAAAGCTTTCCACTATACTTCAGTACACATGACAATAAATAAATCAAACAATCTATCAATCAGTCCAAAAGTTTTGAAGGATGTCCTCATATGACCAGGATACAATGTTCAACCCATCAATCGCCAGTTCCAATGTGCTACAGCAAAAAAACCGTAATGAACTCCTCAGAAGACAGAGATGGGGTACAACTGATAGAGTACCCTTTGTTGTCCAGTACTTCCCCAGAGTAACAAAACTATACCATGTTCATCATAGCCTTCAACATGTCATCAATGATGATGAGCATCTCACCAAAATCTTCCCTACACCTCCACGCCTCACCCTCAAACAACCACCAAACCTTAAACAGACCATGGTTTGCAGCAAACTACCCAGCCTTCAGGACAACACCAACCACAACACCACACAACTCTGTCATGGTAATCTCTGCAAGACATACCAGATCATTGACATGGACACTACCATCACACATGGGAACACCACCCACTGTGTACACGGCAGATGCTCATATGACTCGGCCTAAGTTGTCAACCCCATACGCTGCAGGCAAGGATGTCCAAGGCATGGTATATTGACAAGACCATGCAGATGCTACAACAACGGATGGATAGAACACAACAATCGCCAGACAGGGGTGTTCCCTCCCAGAGGAGGAGCACTTCAGTGGTCAAGGACATTCAGCCTCCAATCTTTGGGTAAGGGTCCTCCAAGGTGTCCTTCAAAATACACAACAATGCAGAATCACCAGGCAGAAACTGATAGCCAAGTTCCCCTGATGTTGGGTTCATGTCACACTACATGTGACCCCACCACACTGTTATGCCCTCCTTTAACACCATCACCTTGATAAATTGCTATGATCTCTACCTTAATTAGTTGATACAGTTTAGGATCACTTATTACTTTGGTTAGATCCTTGGTATGTGACTCTTATACCTCACATGCTATTCCAATCATTTAGTTTGTCTCCAGCACCTTCTTCTTTTTAATTTTTTGTAATTATCTCTCTGCCTCATTTGATCAGATTCTAAATCACCCCTTCACTGATTATTCAGCTGTTGACACTTTACTCTCACTGTCTGACACTCCTGATCACCTTCAGAGACTTATTATCTGACACCCCACTCAAACCATTTGTATGGTTTTTTGATCTCTCTGCCCTTGATCTCTCTGCCTGTAAACTCTGGGTCTGTGTGCTCATCTCTCTTGCTGCACCTGAAGAAGGGGCAAGTGGCTCCCAAAGCTTGCGATTTCAAATAAGCCTGTTGGACTGTAACCTGGTGTTGTGTGGCTTCTGACTTTGTCCGCCTCAGTCTAACACCAGCACCTCCACATCATGTCAAATTGGTAGAGAACAAACAAGAGGGGTAGACTCATAGAGCAATAGAGATCTATACCACAATATGGTGCCCTTGACCACCTCGCTCAAAAAACAGCCACCTGAATATTTTAATCCTATTTTCCATGACTTGGCCCATAGCCTTATATGTCTTGGTATCACAAGTGCAAGCTCAGATTAAATATTGTGAGGATTCCTGCCTCTAACATCCCTACAGGCAATGAGTTCCAGGCTCCAGCACTGTCTGGGTTCAAAGTTTTTCCCCATATTGCCTCTAAACTTTTCAATATATGTCCCCTCCCCATTGATCCCCACACCAGGGGAAATTTCCTGTCAGGAATATCCCTCTCCGTGCTCCTAATAATTTTGTATATCTTAATCAACACCTCTCAACCTCATCTGCCCTGAGGAAAACAACCCCAGTCTATCCAATCTCTCTTCATCACCGAAACTCTTCAGCCCAGGTATCATCCTGGTCGATCTCCTCTGTATCTTCTCTAGTGCTATCACATCTCTCATCTAATGTGGATTCTAGTTCCAGCATCACCTGGTTGCCCTTAAACTCTATACTTCTGTTAAGAAAGGCATGTGTTGCCTTACCCACTTTGTCTACCTCTCCTGATACCTTAAGGGTTTGGTGGACATGCGCACTGAGGTCCCTCTGATCCTCGGTGCTTCCTAGGGTCCTACCGTTCCTCATATATTCCCTTGCTATCCTTTACTTATGCCCAAGTAGACCCTCAGCACTTTGAATATGCGATTAAATGACCTAATAGTCATGTGATACTTGATGCAAATATCTGTGTACCTGTTAGACCAGATTTCAACACATGTAGGTAAGCACTCTGTTAAACAGGGAGTTTATCCAACCACAGATCCTGAACTTAACATATTTCAAATAACCCATTGTGTTTCCTACAGTGGTATGAACCAGCACAAGGAGAATGCTGATGTAGCATGTGGCCATTAAGAGGAGACAGCTCATGTTTAAAGGCATCAAGTGTTGGGCGGGTTGTCCTGAAGCAGGAAAATGAGGAAAATTAGAGTCAAAGATAACCATGATCTTGTTGATTTGCAAATCAAATTCAATGTGTCCTTTAATACAGAACTGGCAGGAGCATACTTACCTCATGCTTGCATATTTTGCTTCAACTTCCAGGTGCTCTCAAGTGCTGCTCTCTATCTGAGTGAAGACCACAATGGCACCAGGAAAAAAGGAGAAGTCATACAGATACCAGGCCCTTTATTTGTATATTTAAAGGGCCCAATGGCCAATTTGAGTGTGGGTAAAGGACAGCACCAGTTTGGCATTTACCAGTGGAACAGTCGATACATTTCGTGCCACCATTTGGGATGTCTCAGTGGTTAGCACTGGTGCCCCCCAGCACCAGTGACCCATGTTTGATTCCACCCTCGGGTGACTTATCTGTGTGAAGTTTGCACATTCTCCCTGCATCTGTGTGCGTTTCTCCGAGTGCTCCAGTTGCTTCCCACAGTCCAGGATGTGTATATTAAGTGGATTGGTCATGCTAAACTGCCCGTTGTGTCCAGGGATATGCAGGCTAGGTGCGTTAGCCACGGATTATGGGGACAGGCTGGGCGGCTGTGTCTGTGCGGAATGCTCTTCAGAGGTCAGTATGGGACTCAATGGGCTGAATGGTGCCTTTCTGCACTGTAGGGATTTTATGACTTTTGAGGCCTTAACAGGTTGCAAGTGGAGCACCTGAGGAACGAAGTCTGCAGGCTCCCAGTACCAAGAGAAATGAATTACAAACAGTTATTGGCGACAAGGAATGAAACTTCTGAAAACCCAAATTAAGGAATATGCTGAAATAGAGTTGATATTAGGTGACTGTTTGCTGCAGGATTTGTATAAATATATGACTAATGAGTCGGCCATTCAGTCCCTCAAGTCCCACTTGATCCTACTGTATCATTTGATACGATCATGGCCGGACTGATATGGTCTCAACTTACGTATCCATGATACTCTTTAACTCGCTCGTTAGTCCAGAACCACCCTGCCCCTGCCTCAAAAACATTCAACATGGCCCAGCCTCCAGTATTCCATTGGGAAGACAATTTCCACAAACTCACAATCCTTTGAAAGAGAGAAATGTATTCTTGACTCCATCTTAAATGGGAGACCTCTTATTTCTAGACTGTGTCCTCCAGTCTTAGCTTCATTGCCTGGCCAGTTGTGAGAGTCAGTTTGACAACTATCTGGCCATTTCTCATTAATATTGAGACAGGCCAACGTCAATGTCTGCTCCTGAGCAATGTTAATGTGCAAGACTCAGAAAACGCAAGAGATTGGCACAAAGTAATGATGCTCACCTAACAAGTTAGAGCTAGCATGCTGGGCCAAATGGCCTCACTTTCTGTGCCTGAAGGTTTCTGTGATTCTGTGACCTCTCAGCCCAGTGGCTCTTACAGTTTATAAGAAAGGATTTCCAGAATAAGAGAGATTACATTGCTCTTTCTAAAAGTCTGACTCAGTGAACCACATAAAACATGCGACAGGAATCCAGAAACCTTAATGTGACATTTTATAAAGACAGGCTTTGGACGAGAACATTGCTATTCGATGTTCCCACATGTGAGCTATTTTGTGGAGTGGCTTTCTGATGCCTGAAGTCATTCCATTAAAGCCTTGCATTAATTTAGCTCCCTCAGAGCGAAACCAGATGTTTACACAGGAATAACCCAGCTCTCTCTTGGAGAAGTGTAAATTCAGACCTGCCAAATATTTTCTGCTTCATCCCCAAGACTTTCTTTCAGAGGTTTCTTTCTGTTGTCCTTTGCAGTGCAAGATTTGCGATCGCTATCAAGATGTTAGAGTCCACTCTCCAGTGAAAGGGCATGAGGCATCTTCAGCAAAGACAGCTTGGAAAAAAAAGAGCAAGATCTCCATGGTAACAATGCTGGTCTTCAGAAATACCGACTGCAATTGCTAAAGACAGAGGGACACTGGAAGACTCAAATGGAGGGTTATATCTTCACATACCACCACACCTAGCACAGTGATTATGGCCTGGATCCACTGTGATGGATATGCCACCAACTCTCTGCTGCATCTCGAGCTTGATACATTATCAGTGGAGGATGAACCACTCAACAGATTTCTGCTGACAATGTGGTCTCCTCTACATTGGGGAAACAAAGTGCAGACTGAGTAAATGCTTTGTGGAACACTTACGTCCTGTCTGCAAAAGTAATCCTGAGCTTCAAATTGCCTGCAACTTCAACAAACCACCGTGTTCCCTAACCAACATCTCAGTCTCAGGCTTGCTGCAGTGCTCCAGCGAAGCTCAGTGTAAGCTGGGAGAACAGGACCTCATTTTCCTCTTGGTAGCCCTATAACCTTCAATATCATGATTCACAGTTTTAGGGTTTGAGTCACATTCTCCCACATCCTTACCCCAACCCACATGTGAGGCCTTGTCATCACATGAGCTGCTACCACAACCAACCCATTGTCAGCCATTATAGTCTCCTTTAACAGCCATTCATTCTCCCAGGCTGACCTTTATACAGCCCTTTGTCTGTCCAACTGTGTTCCTCTCTCTCTCCCTCTCGGCTCCCTCTTCACCTTTTGTTTACCCCTTACCCCCTCACCCCACCCTACCTTCTGCATAAACATTTTCATAACTACCATCAGTTCTGAAGAAGGGTCATTGGACCTGAAGCATTAACTCTGATTTCTCTCCACAGATGCTGCCAGGCCTGCAGAGTTTTTCCAGCAATTTCTATTCTTGTTTCTGATTTCCGGCACCCACAGTTCTTTTGGCTTTTTTGAGGGACATGCCCTATTGGTTGATAGCAATAGACACAGTTTACATTAATAGTCCGGCCTAATTTCTAAGGGTTCTCAGGAACTGTACAGAATTCATCTGCTTCCCATGGGTGCTGTTGCAGAACCTACAGTGTCCACCCCAAGGGCTGTATGATATCGTCAGGTTGAGTGGAAGTCAATGTGTCATGAGCATTAGCTCCTTCAGAACCATTAGTTAATACAATAGGGAAGTCAAGGTGGAAAAGGGAATTAAAAATGAAACATTGAGTTAAGTGTTATTTTGATGAGAAGAGAAATGTGACCAGTCGAAACATTGATAGCTCCTCATGTTCAATCTGAACCTATTGATGAACTAGGCCATTTGAAAATACAAATGGAGAAAGTTTCCATTTACACGACCCTTCTCTGAAAGTTGCCAGACTGAAACCCTGACATTTTGAAAGCCAGTCTTAATAATCCCAGAAGAATTGCTTTGGGCAGCGGATGCTATGAATAGGAGCTTTGTACAGTTTGTTATGTTTTCTGACTGTCTCTTTAAGCTGAAATGGATTAGTGAAAGGTTGACATGATCTGTTCAGCCCGTGAATTTTGCCAACAAGCCTATGAAAATTGGTTGCTTGCGGGACTGTGGAGCCCAAGTACTTATAGTGGGAAGAAGGTGCAAGATATTTGCTAATATAACTTGTCCTGACTTTGGGCAGATTGTCATCTTAAGTTTCACAAGGAGGTAGTCGGGAGATCAATTTTATTTTAAATGCTTATACTTCAAACTGTCTGTTTGAATCCACGATAAAATGGAGTGTGGGAATCTTGATGATAGATAAATAACATTTCTACCTACACACAAAGCCCAGGTGATTTGAGATACCACAAAGATTAAATTTAGAATGGGAAAAGTTCACAGTGAGATACTGCAGAATTGGGCTACATGGTTTCTAAAATATGTTTGCAAGTCACAGTCTGCAGCTGTCTGTGCAGTAGAGATTACAGGCATCATTCTTGAAAATACAAGCACAGAAAATGTTGACTCTATTGGTCACCGCACGGAAAATGAATCTTCCTCCAATTGAAGTTCATGAGGAACTGAAGGAGACTAAGATTTCCTTAACTTTGGTTCACGAGAAGGAATCATCAATGTTGCCCTCAGTATGAATATCACTTCGGAGATCAAAAAATGATCTAAATGGGAAAGGGAAAAGGAAAGAGGCCAACAGGAGCTGAGAGTAAATATGGGCTCTTTCTGAGAGAATAAAGTATCCACTTAAGAGACAGTGTAAATTATAAGTAATGAGGGAGACTTCATGATGCAAACACTTAAGTGAACTTCTTGGGAAAACCTGGGAAAAAGCTTCTGACTGTCCACTCTGTCCGTGGTTGTCTCCTCGGAGAGGAAAGCAGAGAGGAGATCTGATAGAGGTGTTCAAAATCATCAGCAGGCAGGATAGATGAGATAGGGAGAAGCTGTAAGGCAGCAAGGCCAATGTGTGAAAAAAAACATATATGCACGTTGATTATTCAGGGTATGAAATGTGGTGGAGGCAGGTTCAGTTGAGGCATTGGAAGTTTACTTGGATAGAGATGGTGTACAAAGGTATGGGGGTGGAGGCAAAGCAGGAGATTGGCACTAGCCCCTTGTTTGAAGATGGATACAATGGCCTTTTTCTGTGCCAGAGCCAATTCCATTATTATGTAAAACATTTCAATTAGGTCACCTTTCTTTTCCCTAACCTCCAGTGACTACAGGTCCAATCTGCTCAACCTTTCCTCTTGAGTCAATCCATTTCTCCCAAGAGTCAGCCAAATGAGCCTTCTCTGAGACGCGAAACGTCAACCTTCCTGCTCCTATGGTGCTGCATGGCCTGCTGAGTTCATCCAGCTCTACACCTTGTTATCTGAGCCTTCTCTGAACTGTCTCCAAAGCAAATTGGACCAATACTGTGCAGAATACTTACCGTTGTCCCCCAAACTCCCTGGCATGCCTGCTTTCCTGGACCTACTGTGAGTTTTCCAAGTTCTCCATTCAGAAGCTGTTGCTGACCAGATGTCACTAAGACCTCACCCAGCATCTTGATAAAAGATCTGAGCCCAGCCCCATTGGCTCACTGCCCCTTTTCCCCACTACGTCCTCCAACCAGCCCTCTTCTCAAATGGAAACAATCTTGGATAAACCTACCTTATGGACCTAAGATACTTTAGCCAATTGGTCTTAAACTTATAAATGCCTATACTCATTATGGAGCCTATTCAGCATTCTGTAATCCTGTTACAGTGGAGAGCTCTGATCCCAGCTCATCTACTCTTCACCAATATTCAGATGAAAACCTCAAAATGCTAGACTGGCTCTGTCTTCATTATCAGTTACATGCCAATCCCTTAGCGTTAATGTGAACAATCAAAGGATCAACTGGCTCAGTGTGTGAGTATCTCCACTTATACCGTTGACATCTCAGTGTTTCTGACTTGCTCTGATACCTGACCTGGCATTAAGCTCAGACAGATCGAAATCTTCTTTCATTCAGAGCCAGTAAAATTGTCCCTTCACCCTATCTCATAGGCTGACTTCCTCCTGAACACCCACTAACTCCACGCACATACGTACACACACGCATACAGCATACACACACAAGCACTCACACACACAAGCACTCTCACACACACTCACTCACACACACAAGCACTCACACAGACACACACACACACATACACACTCGCACACACCCTATTATTTGTGATATATGTAAATGATCTGGAGGAAGGTGTAGGTGGTCTGATCAGCATGTTTGCTGATGACACTAAGATTGGAGGAGTAGCTGATAGTGAAGGGGACTGTCAGAAATTACAGCAGAATATAGATAGACTGGAGAGTTGGGCAAATAAATAGCAGATGGAGTTCAATCCGGGCAAATGCGAGGTAATGCATTTTGGAAGATCAAATTCAAGGGCGAACTATACAGTAAATGGAAAAGTCCTAGGAAAAATTGATGAACAGAGAGATTTGGGTGTTCAGGCCCATTGTTCCCTGAAGGTGACAACACAGGTCAATAGAGTGGTCAGGAAGGCATATGGCATGCTTTCCTTCATTGGGCAGGGTATTGAGTACAAGAGTTGGCAGGTCATGTTGCAGTTGTATAGGACTTTGGTTCGGCCACATTTGGAGTACTGTGTGCAGTTCTGGTCGCCACATTACCAAAAGGATGTGGATGCATTGGAGAGGGTGCAGAGGAGGTTCACTAGGATGTTGTCTGGTATGGAGGGTGCTAGCTTTGAAGAGAGGTTGAATAGATTAGGATTATTTTCATTAGAAAGACGGAGATTGAGGGGGGACCTGATTGAGGTCTACAAAATCATGAGGGGTATAGACAGGGTGGATAGCAACAAGCTTTTTCCCAGAGTGGGGGACTCGTTTACTAGGGGTTATGAGTTCAAAGTGAGAGGAGGAAAGATTAAGGGAGATATGCATGGAAAGTTCTTTACACAGAGGGTGGTGGGTGCCTGGAACATGTTGCCAGCGGAGGTGGTAGACGCAGACACGTTAGCATCTTTTAAGATATATTTGGACAGGTACATGGATGGGCAGGAAGCAAATGGACACAGACCGTTAGAAAATAGATGACAGGTTAGACAGAGGATCTTGATCGGCGCAGGCTTGGAGGGCCGAAGGGCCTGTTCCTGTGCTGTAGGTTTCTTTGTTTCTTTGTTTCTACAGAACACCTCCCACTGAATCTTAATGCCCTGTTTGGCCATTGTTTCATCCCATTAACCTCACCTCTCTGCCAAAACATCATGGGACACCCTCTTATACCTTGAGCTTGGATTTATGCAATGTTTTCCTCATCAACAGCCCATCCTGCACTAACTCCAAACTGTGATATGAAGTGTGTGTGTGTGTGTGTGTGTGTGTGTGTGTGTGTGTGTCTGCTAGTCTGTCTCCCTTGAAGCCTGTGCGAGTAAAGCAATCAACTCTCAATTTATCAAGTACTGGTCTTCATTTCTGTCCACTGCCTCTGTCCATTAGGAAGTGTGTCTCTTGCTTGTTGACATTAGCTCGGGATTGCTCGCACTTGCTCCATGATGAGCTTTTAGGCATTTGCAGAGACTGTAACCAGAGGACTGCAACAATGTGTGGTTTCCAGCCTTCCTGCATCAGTAATGTTGTTACCATAGCTAAGGGTATTATGTCGTATAAATTTTGGTTAACAGGGGGTCAGATTCAAGGCATTGTGCCTCACTGTCCACTGTGAGCTATTCTTTTTCTCCAGATTAAGACCTCGGTCTTGTGGGGACAGAAAATCCCTTTTCATGATTGACCAAACTGGGTGGTAGCTTAATCCAGTTGAAGGCACATTGTGAAACCACAATTCAGGAACCAGTGCTAATTTCTTTCTGGTTCTTAACAGCAATGGAGAGGATGCAAAGCTAAACCTATACATTATTGAAATGCACACACAGACAGATACACTCAGACACGCAAACAGACAGATATACTCAGACTCAAGCACACACTCAGATGCAAACACAGACATACTCAGACACATATCACAAATATTGTGATACACTCAGACATACACACAAACTCACGCACAGATATACTCAGACAGAAGCACACACAGATATCGTCAGACATAAAAACACACTGGCATGCAGACATACAAACACACGGATACATTCATACACACACAGGCACACACACACACCTACACTCATGTAAACATACAGGTATATTCACACAAGTACATACATATGCAGGTATACACAGAAGATATAGACATACGTACGGACACACAGTTACAATCACACACACTTTCTCTCACACACACACGTTCCCTCCCTTCCACATGCATACACACACACGCTCTCTCCCGCATTATCTCTCTCACAAACTATCTCTCACAAACATATTTTCTCTCAACATACACCCTTGCTCACACACTGTGACACAAAAAGACACACCCTTTCCCTCTTTCACAAACACACTGTCTCACATTCTCTCTCAAACACACACACACACTCGCTCACGCATACACACATCCTCTCTCTCACACGTACACCCTCTCTCTCAAGCACACTCTTGCACACACCCTGTCTCTCTCTCTCTCTTGACTCTCACACACACACATTCTCTCTCTTGTCACACACACACTCTCTCTCAAGTTCTCTCTTCCAAACACACCCTCTCTCTCTATTTCACACACACACACCCACTCTCTCTCTCACACACACACACACACACACACACACACACACACACACACACACTCTCTCTCTCATATCCTCTCTCTCACACATTGGCTCTCTCTCACACATACTCTGTCTCACACACTCAATTCCTTTCACATACTCTCTCGCTCACAACACTCTATCTCTCTCACACACACTCTGTCTCATACACACACTCCCTTCCATATACTCTCTCACATACTCTCTCTCACACACACCCTAAATCTCAAACACACACTCTGCCTTACACACACATGCTCACTCTCTCACACACACTCTCTCTTACACACTCGTACCCTCTGCCTCACCCAAATTCATGCCTTTGCTTCACTCTCCTGTTGTGGTGGTAAAGTTCTGATCGCCTCTTATGTGATTCTGCAGTTGTCTTTGTATAATCTAATGGCCTTTATTTTTACAGACCATATACTTCTTTATGGATCTCCTCAAATTTGGAATGCCTCCTTCTGTGTGATTTCACAGCAGGGTCTCTCACAGCCATGAGATTTTACACCTTCAGTGCAGCATGAGGGTGAGCTGTTAAACTGTTCCTACACCACTGCACCCAGACAGCCCCTTCCTCCAGGTCTAGCAATATCCAAGTTTCACTCTCACTTGGTGGCATGATCTAAACCCGCTCGCATGCTCCTGAGGTACACCTGCACCCTGATTACAAACAGACCCAATTCTGTCCCACACAAAAGCAACAGAAGGCAGAGGACATTAAAATCAGATAGCTACCCCTAATGGGGGGGTCAGGGACTGAGGACAATGGGAATTTGCTGCTGAAAGTGATGCTGCGAAGTGGACACCAGAGATGCGTTTCAGAGGAAGCTGGATCACAACATGAGAGGGAAAGGAATAGAAGGACGTGGTGATAAGATTCCATGAGGTAGGGTGGGAGGGAGCTTTAGTGGAGCATAAAAAACTGGTAGATCATTTGGTTGAATGGACTCTTTCTGAGCTGTACTCTCTGAGTAAATTTATGAAGAAAATCAAGCACCATTTTGTTGGTGGACATGTATAAAAGTGAGAAAAAAGCTTTCAGTCTTACAAGGTAAAGCCACTTGTGTTAGAAACCAGTGCAATTGCTAAAGCAGTTTATTCAACTATGAGATAGAACAAATTGAGATTTTAGTCAGTTGGCTCTTGCTGTGCTTTTACCTCCAAAATTGTGGTAATCTCTTTACTTCTGTTCTCTTGTACATATACACACTGTAACCAATGACTGATTCTGGGAGAAAGTGGCCAATTCATTTTTGTACACTTTCTGCGGCCATAACATAAATTTATGCTCCCATTGAAACTTCCATATACTTTAAATTTCACAAACAGAAGTACCTTTCTTAAAAATGAAAGCATGAAATATTTAACCTCCGATGTAGGCTCTGCAAGACCAGCCTATAAGAATAAGATTGTAAGAAATAAGAACAAGACTGGATCAATCAGGTCCTCAAGACTGCTCTACCATTCAATAAGATCACGGCTAACTGGATGGTGACCTCAAACCACTTTTCTGTTCATTGGCCAATAATCATTGATTCTCTTTGGATCAAAGATCTGTCCAACTCGGCCTTGAATATATTCAATAGTGTGGCTGCAATCCTCTCTGACATGAGAACTCAGACAATAATGGCCCTTTGAGGGAAGAAGTTCTTCCTCATCTCCATCTTAAATAGAAGACCCTTTATGTTTAAAATACTCGCCTCCCCAGTTCCCTGATGCTCCATGAAGGGTGAACATTCTCTCATCTTCTGCCCTGTCAAGCCGTCTCAGAATCTTTTCTTCTTGAGTAAAATCGCCTTCATTCCCCTAAACTCCAGTATGAACTTCAGGCCTGAGGTGATGAGAAATGTCTCCAAACTGAGAGTGGTGAGCCTGTGGGATTCTGAGGTCAGCCTCAGAAAACAAGTTGATGCTAAATGTTTTCAAGAAGGAATTACATATTGTGCTTGGGGCAATGGGATTGAAGGGTGTGGGGCAGAAACCGAGAACAGGGGACTGAGTTGGATGATCAGCCATGATCATATTGAATACAGAGTAGGCTCACTGCTGGCCTGTTACAGCTCCTATTTTTAATGTTTCTATGTTTCAACTTTCCCTCACAGGATACACCCCTTCATCCAAGGTGAACTTTCTCAGAACTGCTTCCAGTGCAAGTGTAGTGATCCTTGAGACCTAAAGAGAGGGGGATTTGTTGAGATGGTGATGAGCCAGACCCTGCCGACCTTGTTCTAACAAAATTCTGGATGGGAAGTACATATTTCCCCCAAACACCCCCTTTATTCGTTCAATAGAATCTCTTAAATGGCTAATTAAACATCACTTTAAGGCTTCTTCCCATGTGGGCAGCAATTACTTCAGCTCCAAGTGAATGGGGAAGGCCTGGCCTACCTGACGGTAAGCCAGCCTGGCCAGCTGGGGAGAGAGCTGTGTCCCTTGATTTGTACTAACTTGTGCACAACTGAGGGTTGTGAATCAGGGTGGGGAGGGGGAGCTGGGCAGTGTATTTTCATAATGCCTTGGAGTCGTGCAGCTGAGCATTGGGGCAGGTGGGAAGAACATTCCAGAGCCCTGTGGTGACAACAGATCAAAATCCCAATGTATTTAGAGGTTTTTTAAAAAAAATTTAATATCAAAATGTGTCGCTCTTTCTTAAAAAAAAAAATCGGGATTGCTATGGAGAGAAAGGAACGGTGGGTATCAATTCAGTGACAAAGCTCTGTGTGAAGCCCCTGGAATGCTGCACCTGTGAGGTGCCAGGAGCAATTCAAATAGGGTGAGAGTTCATACAAGAGGGGACCCTATCCCTGTCTCTACCTCCTGTGAATATGATTTCCATTTGCACAAACACACAAGCCCGTAGAGTCACGCAGCCCCAGAGACGCAGACGCACACACACGCACGCACACACACGCACGCACACACACGCACGCACACACACGCACGCACACACACGCACGCACACACACGCACGCACAGACGATCACAGACACACAGACAGAGGCTAATACACACATACATACATGCAGGCTGAGACACAAACACTTAGATACACGCAAAATTAATTACAGATAATGATAAAAGCAGTGGTTCAAAACATTGACCAGATCTCAGCCTTCATGGTTTCAATGCAAATTGCTTCAAGGTCAAGGTGCCATGTTGTTAGAAGTGAAGACTTTGAAACATCCCAGGAGCCTCAAGGCCTTCACAGTTGATCAGCGGGAGATTGTTTTCACAGGCGTCGTGCACTAGGAATGAAGGCTCTTTAGCCTTTATACCACAGAGGCTACAGCGCTGAGACAAACAGATCAGCCTCTCTATCTCTGTCTTTGGATCACTGTCAAGTTAAAACTTTCAAAAGACCCCAAATTATAACTCCAACAGTTCCTAACCAGAGTTTGGAATAACCAAACACTGACTTTATAAATAATTAATTTCCAGACGCTGGCTTTATATCTTCAACCAAAGACTGAATGATTTATTAATCACATGATAACTTTCATACAGATAAAATTAAATACCATGGTAAGCTGATGAATGTCTCTGCTTTAAACCTGAAACATTTGTTTCCAGTTCCTGTTCACAGAAAAAAACAGACAGCCAAACTGACACAGTTAAAGAATAAATGAAAAAATATTGCAAAACTGACCCATTTACATAAATATCCTTCATGGTGCAATGTTTCACAGGTATAAATGTGGACCCCTTGGTCACTCTACTGCAATGTTTATCAGGATCACCATCTCAGGTCACTTGAAGGTGGCAATATTTCTAACTCAGCTTTCTCCTCTTTGGGCTTCCAGAAGCTGATGCATCAGATTACAAAGGGCGCTTTCAAAATCTTCGCGTTGTCTTAGCAGCATCGTAAAAACATCTCTCAGAAAACATAGTTCAAATAAACAACTTTAATTCTGGTTTCATCCCAATAGACTGATCTGCTCACCCCCACCCCAGAGATCACAATCAACATTCAACAACCACAATTTGCTTGAACATAGGGTCTCTTCCAGACTTGTTGCAACCAATTCCCAGGTACTGACCCTCATTAGCTAATACCTTCCATCTGTTTAAACATAATGTTGTTCCTGGGGGTGAGCGTGTCTGTTAGAATCTTCAAAATCAAGGCTCAGTCTACAATTAGCCTCCAGATCCAACCTTACAAACAAATGTAGCTTATTTGATCAGAGATAACACCTTGTGGAGCTGGAGGAACACGGCAGGCCAGGCAGTATCAGAGGAACAGAAAAGATGACATTTTGGGTCGGGACCCTTCCAAAACGTCAGCTTTCCTGTTCTTCTGATGCCGCCTTGCCTGCTGTGTTCCTCCAGCTCCACGCTTTGTTATCGCTGACTGTAGCATCTGTAGTTCTTGGTATCTTAGCTTGTTTGGTCTGTTTTTTTTTCCTTTTAATACAAGCTGTCTTAAGAGAATAAACACAAATTAATGAAAAAGCAGTGAAGGCTCTAACATTTGTTATAGCTTGGTTTAATAGAGCAGTCTGAAATAACAGATAATTTGTTGATCCCTGTCTCCATGACTTATAATCGATTGACATGGATGTTACGAAGAGTGGAGAACTTGAGTTATAAGGGAGGCTGGATAGGCTGGGAGTTTGTTCCCTGTAGTCTAGGAGATTGAGAGGTGACCTTATAAAGGTTTATACAATCATGAGAGATATTGATAAGGTGAATAGGTAATGTCTTTTCCCTAGGGTGGGGTTCAAACTTAGGGACCACATTTTTAATGTGAGAGGAAAAAGATTTAAAAGGGATCCGAGGGGCAAATTTTCATGCAGAGGGTTATTTGTATGCAGAATGAGCTGCCAGTGGAAGTGGTTTGATGTGGGTACACTTACAACATTTAAAAGACATTTGTACAGGTACATGAATAGGAAAGGTTTGGAGGGATATGGGCCAAATGCAGACAAATGGGATTAGTTTAATTTGGATGAGATGGGCCAAACTGGGCAAACTATTTCTGTGCTGTGTAACTCCACGACTAATCTACCAACTGGGGCCAGTTTGTTGTACCTTGAAGAGGGAAGGAAGGTAGCCCCTGTGTCATGTGGCCCTGTAACATGTGCCAAACCATGCTCCAAATAAGTCATGGCAGTAATTTTATTTCACAGTCTGAAGTCTATTTCCTCACTATTCCTCCCTTTCACACCCTAGCATTCCCTTTCAGCTGTTCATCTTTGTGCTTAAAGAAAAGTCATTCAAGTTTATAGAGGCAGTTTATATTGGTAGACATTCATTGATACCAGAGGTGTCGTTCAGAGCTGGACATGTCCTTTATTGTGTCAACCAGAGTGTTTGACCTCACATGTTCCACTGGCAACTCGAAGAACAACTTTTAAAAGCCAATCTCGAGTTTTTGTTTTAACAAGTCAATATCTTCAGAATTCAGAATGCTTATGTTCTCCTTAGGAAGGGGCATGCTTGGGAAAAGCCACATTTGTTGGAATTGTGGGAATTCACTAACACGTTTTGACATCACCTTCCAAACCCACAAGGAGCAGCAGATATATGGGAACACCAAATCCTGCAAATTACCCTCCAAGCCACTCACCATCTTGACTTGGAAATATATTGCCATTCCTTCATTGTCACTGGGACAAAATCCTGGAATTCCCTCCTTAATAGTATTATGAGTCAACCTATATCACGTGGACTGCAGCAGTTCAAGGCAGCTCACTCCCACCTTCTTAAGGGCAATTAAGAATGAGAAATAAATGCTGGACCAGCCAGGGAATGAATAAAAGCAACTCTTCTGCAGAATCTATCAATGTTGGTCTTTAGACAGTGCACAATAAGCAAGTTAGGGGAATCCAAAACTAGAGTGCATGGGTTTAAGATGAGAGGGGCAAACTTTGAAAAAAACCTGAAGGGTAACTTTTTTCACACTGACGGTGGTGTGTGTATGGAATGTGCTGCCAGAGGAAGTGATGGAGGCTGGTACAATTATAACATTTAAAATGCATCTGGATGGGTATATGAATAGGAAAGGTTTAGAAGGATATGGGCCAAATGCTGACAAATGGCACTGTGTCAGATTGGGATGTCTGGTTGGTTCAGACAAGTTGGGCCAAAGGGCTTGTTACGGTGCTGTATGACTCTAAATCATACTTTACGTTAGTGCATCAGGGAAATAGAACAGTATGCAGAACACAGAGTTACTGCTACAGAGAAGGTGCAGTGAAAGTTCAGTTCAGATAGATGAGAGAACCATTGACAAGTCTGATAAGAACTGGGAAGAAGCTGTTCTTGAATCTGTTGGCCCTCCTGATTACTTGCTGCACCTACATACTAAGTTATTGTAACTGGAACACTTAGATCTCTCGGCACCTCAGAATGCTTTTTGTTTTCCATTCAATTCTCTGCTTTTGCATTCTGCAGGCCAAAATGATCAACTTCACAATTTCCCACATTTTACTACATCTGCCAGATTTTTTTTGCCCAACACTCAAACCTGCAACTTCCTTACCTCCTCTCCGCACAACTATCTTGGTTGGTATATATTGGTGATGTAAAATTCTAACCCAGGTCTTGCTCTGCACGGTGCCACACGAGTCCCACTGGTGTTTATACATAATGACAGCAGGACAGAGCCTGGAGGATAGATTCTGCTTCAGGCTGTGCATGCACCAGTGTTGAGAATATAAGGCCTATACTTTGTTCTTGACTCACTGATGAGGCACTGAAGAAACATAGGTTTCTCTTGACAAAGCAAAAGGGAAGGTTAAAGAGATGGTGAGGAAGGCTAAACTACTTGGGAGAAGTGTGAGAAGTTATAAGTATTAAGAAGAAAGATCTTCAAAGTGAGTATTCACTCAGGGTATTGTGCACAGGAGCCCTGGGGCAGCACTGTGGATCTCTGCAGCTTTACCTTGGTGCTCACATATCCATGGAATGGGTAACATTGGCCCAACACGTGGCTTTTCAACACCGACTGGAGCACCCCATTGGTTTAGCAGTAATTAGAAATGCTGTGGTGCAGGGAGTTCCCTGGGCTTCCCTTTGATGATCGGACCCTGTTGTTTATTTGCTGCATTGGTCAGGCTGACACTCCATAGTCCTGTGTCATGTGGTATATCAGTTGGATTTCATTCACTCAGTATAAAGAACAATCCCACAAGCAGCCTGACTCAACAACATGTCACCAAGTAAATTTACTGGAACCTCAAGTATTTTTGGCCTGTCTATAGACGCATGAACTCTATGGGATTGACTCGTTGTCAAAAAGCAAATGGAAAATGTGACATTTTTTGGAAGGATGTTGAATCAAGTGTAGATTTCCCTGCAACAGGCACTATAAGAAAAAGCTTGTTGCATTTTCATAGCACCGCTCACAACCTCAGAACACCCAAGTTCCCATTACAGCCAATTCATTGATTGAAATGATTGTACTTTGTACACATAGACAGCAATAACTTCCAACTCAGAGCTGACATTACAACTCTCTGATACACAACATTCCCTGAATGTAGATGCTGCTGATTGTGTCAATATTTATTGTCTATTTCTAATTGCCCTTGGCATGGTGGCTCAGTGGTTAGCACTGTTGCCTCACAGCACCAGGGACCCAGGTTTGATTCCACCCTCGGGCGACTGTCTGTGTGGAGTTTGCGCATTCTCCCAGTGTCTATGTGAGCTTCCTCCTGGTGCTCTGGTTTCCTCCCACAGTCCAAAGATGTGTAGGTTAGATGGATTGGCCATGTTAAATTGCCCATAGTGCTCAGGGATGTGTAGATTAGGTGGGTTACAGGGGGATGGGTCTGACTGGGGTGCTCCTTAGGGCGGTGTGAACTTGTTGGGCCGAAGATGGCTGTTTCCACACTGCAGGGATTCTCTGATTCAGTGCACTTCCATCACCCAGAAGTGGGATATGAGTGCAGACAAGAACATCTTGCCTCTTCCTTTCATGGAAGCAGTACACGTGGAATCATAAAACTTCATCAAAATTCACAGTGACTGAAATCCTGGTGAGTTGTTTAGTTCAGTTGGCCAGATAGCTAGTGCGATAGACCAGACCAAACCATCAATATTACGAAGATAGGCTGGGCCCTGACTTTTTATTATTTTCAGACAAGTGCCTGGAGGTATGCTCTGGGTGCAACTCGATTGGTCAAACTACCAGATTTGAAGCAAAACACGCATTATTCATACGTTATAGTGAAAATACATCAAAAAAGAGTTGGAATAACAACTGTATTTGGAAGCATAACAAAATAATAGATTATTTAATGACTAAACAGTATAAAGATATAGTAACATCCCATAAATACACCCTTGGCAAAAGGCAAATTCAGTAAAATAAATTGTTCAAAGTTCTTGATAAGATTTGTAGCTCGGGTTGTTGATGCGGTTGTTGACTTGCTCACTGAGCTGGTAAGTTTGTTTGCAGAAATTTCATTGCCATATTAAGTAACGTCATCACTGCACCTCCGGTGAAGTGTCAGTGTTCTGTCCCACTTTGCTTTTTATGTGTCTCAGTTTGCTAGGGTGGCATCACTTCCGGATTTGTTTCTTAGTGGCTGATCTATGCGGTCTAGCTCTAGATGTTTGTTAATGGCGTTCCAGTTTGAATGCCAGGCCTCCAGGAATTCTTGTCCATATCTTTGGTTGGCTTGTCCTAGGCTGGTTATGTTGTCCCAGTCGAACTTGTGTCCCTCCATTAACAAACATGTAGAGCTGGACATATACCAAACACTAAGAAACAAATCTGGAAGTGATGCCACCCTAGCAAACCGAGACACATAAATAACAAAGCGGGACTGAACACCAACGCTTCACCAGAGGCACACTGATGATGTTACCTAGTAAGGTGATGAAACTTCTGCAAACAAACTTACCAGCTCGGCGAGCAAGTCAACAACTGCAAAATATTGTCTCACACCCTAGCAGCAGGAAGAGAACCTCCAGTATTTACCTGTAACAGAGAGATCAATAAGAGCTTCCATATCCATCTTCAAGACCCCAGCAACTGCTACTGAAAAACTAAAGTTAAAAATCCTGCTTCTGTGCATGCTTGAACCCACCCATTCAGGCTGCTTCTATTGTTTCACCTTAAAACAAAAACCCAAGGCTTCATAAACTGTTTACTCTAGTAGCTGTGAGTAGACTGCTTGGCAACTCTCTCAACCTCTCTTCATTAAAAAAAATCAAAATACACCTCTTAAAGCCAGAGTATCATTGCATTTGTTTGTGATGCTGAGTGCATGATGGGTTTAATTCCTGTATCTGGCAGATGCCACTGTGAAGGTCTGGCCTTCTTGACCTTGTCCCTTGCCTGAGGTATATTGACCCTTTGAGTAAACATTCCACCAGCCAATGAGGGAGCAGCCCATGTACCCAAGATGACTCCCTTGTATTACCCAGTTTCCGTTCCACTTGTGAGGTAGTTGGTGCCAAATGCCTTCCAGAAGATATAACATTCAAAGAGAATGCTTTGTCAACTTGGGAAGCTTGGCTTTTCTGGCTCCATTTTTTTCCCTCTACTTTCGCATGCCTATTCAAATTTCCTGAAATTTGAGGGATTATTTGAACCAAACTTGCTTCTCGGGGAAATAATGAGATCAAATACAACACAGATTTTGAAGTTAACAGAGAGCAGACATACAATCGGTGTTTCAACTATTTCTATGGCTTTCCCAGACAGTGAGTTACTTTCAAAATAATTCTTCAAAGCGAGTGTCATTTGATGCTAAACATACATAACACAGTCAAACAAACTATGCCCAATAGGCACAGAGTGATACTGTATCTAAACATTGCTTACTAGAATTTGTTCCAGATCCCTTGGCAATCTGACCCCTAAACTCCATTATTCACTTACAAGATGAGGGCGTTGCTGGCTAATTGCACAGAGGGCAGTTGTGAGTCAACCACATTGCTGTGGGTCTGGAATCCTCCACATGTAGGCCAGAGCAGGTAAGGATGGCCATTTCCTTCCATGAAGGACATCAATGAACCAGATGGGTTTTTTCCCCAACAATCAGCAATGGATTCATGGTCACCATTAGACTTTTAATTCCAGATTCCCTCTGCCATGGTGGGATTCAAAGCCGGGGCTTCAGTACATTATCTGGTTTCTGAATTAACAATCCAGTGATAATACCACTAGGCCATCTCCTCCCTACTTCATTCAAGGGAAGATGAGACAATTTAATTGTAAGTCCTGAGTATCACAGCTACATATCAACTCATTTCGAGGAACAATACTTGACTGAAAACAGGCAATGACTAATAGTAACAATTTCATTCCTGGATCATTACTGAATCAGAATATAGAAGGTCAAGTTTGGGTACATTTTGAAAATGGCCATTTTTGAGCTGCAGTCATTCCTATCAAAAAGGAACATGCTGCTGCCAGTTTGTACACAGCAAGATCCCGCAGAGATAAATGACAAGGTGGCTTGTTCTGTTTGAAAGGGTAAAAACTGACCAGGAGAGTAGGACAGCATCTGAAGAAGGCTCATATTAGGGTCAAAAAGTTAACTGTTTTACTCACCACAGATTCTGCCAGAGCAGTTGAGTATTTCAGAGAACTGCCCTCCTTTTCCTCAACTAATACAGTCAGGATTATTACTTTGATAGGGTCACTGGAGGTTCTCTCGTCCAGTTCTGGGGGTGGGACTTGTACAGTCCTGGCCGGTAGCTGATGTAAGCCAAACAACAATTAGAGAGGTGATCCCCAAGGGCAGGTAGACTGTGTTAAACCCAGGTTGCTACCAATGCTCCCAGTAAAGCCACCATCAGTCCTGAAGAAGTGTCACTGGACCCGAAGCATTAACTCTGGTTTCTGTCCTGAAATGCTACCAGACCCGGTGAGCTTTTCCAGTAATTTCTGTTTTTGTTCCTGTGCAGGAAAATCTGATCTGAATAGAGAAGATGTAATAAAGAAAACCTTACGGCTTTCCTTCCATGATTTACGCCTGTTACTAAACATTTTTTTACATATTTCCCAGGTGCTGAAAGCAAATCAGATCTTTGCTTCGTTCCAGAAGCGTCTCCCATCTTTAATCTTATGGGATGCACCTTCACATTTCTGTTTGGATGCTTAATCTCCAAATCCCAACAGAACACGTTCAGTGCCAGTAGGCACTGCCAGCTGGGGGCAGAACCATCTGCTTCCAGAAGTGGCAAGATTGGAGGCAGATGTGTTCTATCTCACGGTCAATATGCAGCACACCTTTAAGCGACATGCTCAAGATACTTTCACTGTTTCGTATCATGTGATCTAAAGATGTAAAGGTCTCTGATTCCATCTTTTTGAGATCTCATGAAGCATCACACTTTACTGGAAAGATGATGCACTGTGTAACATATCAGCTCAACGCTACATAACGCTAGGAGTGATAGTTACTTGCCACATTGCAGCCAAGCCTGGATATCGTTCAAATCTTGTTGCACTTGTTGTTGAGTGGCCTATTCTTGTTCCTTACTTTTTATTTTAAATCTAGCTAATGTAACTTGTACCAAATTGCTATCATGGAATAAACCAGATCATATTAAGATGAGAGCATATTCTTATCACAACTCAATATTGGATGCATCGTGACCATTGTAAACCATATAAGCCCTTAAAGCAAGTCAGGGAAAGATGATGGGTCAGCATCTTTCAACTTAAAACAAAGCCACAGGATCGAGCACCAAATAATAAACTTTGTCACCACTGAGTCCAACTTCAACATCTGTCACAGGTTATAAGTGGATAAAATAAGGTCGTTGAGTGTCTATACATTTTCACCATTGAATAAACCAACATTATAATTTTTCTAAACAGAAGCAGTAAAGTACAGCGAGAGCTCAAATAACAACACTGTTTAACAGGTCTGGTATATCATTTCAGGTATCATCATGTAAGAAATTATAAATTACTGGTCTGAAGCTACCATCTGTTTCAAATGTTTGTTCACTGAATTCAGCAATTTATTAACGGGTTTGAAAACAGGTTTAGAAAGATAATGTGATATTCATGCTGAAACAGTAGTTGCAAATTTTCTTGAATTTGTCCAGTGGAACAGTGAATAAAGAGCATATATTATTTTTCAGTTTTCAGATTTATTTTGCATAATCTGTGGAATTTCCTAAACCAAACTCAAATGTTTTTATTTGTGTGGTAAAACTGACAAATTTTATCCATGTTTTTATCCTTAAGCAGCATGTGTAAAACAGCTCAGTCAGGAAATTATCAACATACCAGAAAAGAAACATACAAAATAGGGGAAAACCCAGCAAATTACACTCTCTTTTCCTTTTTAGATATTGCCTAGAAAGATTAGTTCCTGCCTCTGAACAAATTTTAGCTCTTTCTGCCTTCAATCTGTTTTGAATTTGATGATTAAATTAATATCAATGTGATTATTAAACTCTAGGACATACTACACAGCATTGTGGCCTACGTTTATAACTAATTCCAGTCATAAAAACATCTAACAAGCATATAACAGCATGATAGCGTTGAATGAATTACTTATATTAAATATAACTGTCATTATGAGAAGCCTGGTCAAATGCAATTTTAATTGTGTGTTATATGGACAATTTGGGCAGAAATTTGAATCCCCACCAGGACACAAAATCAGGCCAAGGCTTTACTCTGAATGAGAGAATCATTAGAGAGAAATTATTATTGATTACAAACTTTTGCTACATGCCTTGCTCGTCCTGTTATACAGGGATCAGCAGCAATACACCATTCACACTAACTATCTGAATTCAGAGAGGAATGAAAAGCCTGCATTTAGATAGCGACTTGCAGTATCTTTAGACATTCTAAAGTGCTTTATAACTAACAAGGGGCTTCAGGAGTCTAGTCACTGTTGTAGTGTATGTAACATGGCATTCAATTTCCACTCAGCAAATTCCCACAAGCAGTGATGTGATAATGATAACATGATCAATTTCACTGCAGTTACTTCAATGTTGGTCTGAATATAGGAAATTACTCCCCTACTCTTCTACAAACAATCCTGTCAGATTATTTAGATCTACCTCGTATAGCAATGGAAACTCTATTTAATATCCCATCTCAGCTCTGGCAGTAGGGTTCCAGGGGTGGGTCCCAAGTGTGTTGGGGAAGGGTAAGGAACCAGGTGGGTGAAATGCTGAGTGAAAGGTAGAAAGCCAGAGATGAGTTGGATGCCAAGTCAGTAGAGGATTGGGTGCTAGCGGGTAGAGGGGCAGGGCACAAGGTGCCAAGTGGGTCAGGTAAGTGACGCAGCAGTTGGTGGAGGTCAGGGCGGGTGAAAAATATCAGGACTGAGGGAAAGAGTTTGCATTGCTTTCGGGAGGGGTCAGTGGCAGAGGTAGATCAGTTGGGGTGGGTGAATGGCTCCTGGGGTTGAGGGGATAAGGGAAGGCAGTTCAGAGCTGGAGAAGGGAAGTGATTCTAGATCAGGAAGGGGAGGAGAAAATCTCAGGTGCCAAGGAAGATAGCAAAGTATTAGGTTGAAGTCTGGGTGGTGTGGTTGTAAGTGGGAGCTGTAGCTGGGAGGATGGAGCAAGTACAGTACCAGTTGAATAGAAATGTAGAAGTATTTAAGAGTCTGATTTTTCCTGAGTATCGATTGCTTAATTCCATCATAAATCCTCAAGTGAAGCTGACACTTTTGGTGGAATTGAAGCACAGGGGAACCTGTACTTTTCCACGTTAATTCCTTGGAACTCTGCTGCAGTGGTGATTCTACAGGGTCTCCCATTCACAACTCACACTAATACCAGGATAATGACTATAGATCTGGCCCATTGTACTCGTTTATAACTGCACCCTGTTTTGAATAATTTCAAAGTGAGCTGTGTAGCTCTTGCAGGTATTTGTAAAAGATTTGAACTCTGTTTGACTTTTCTCGAAAACAGAGCTCAGCGATGTTCTTATTTTTTATTCTGTCAATATTTGTGATGTTACAAAGTTAGAGCTTCTCGAGCACTTCCAGACAGCAAACATTAACCACCAAATACTCATAGATAATACAATCCCTCCATCCCTCCAGTGTAGAAACAGGCCCTTCAGCCCAACAAGTCCACACTGACTCTTGGAGCACCCCCAAAGACATCCCCCTATAACCCACCTAGTATACACATCTCTGAACACTACGGGCAATTTAGCATGGCTAATCCACCTAACCTGCACATCTTTGGACTATGGGAGGAAACTGGAGCACCTGAAGGAAATCCACACAAACACGGGGAGAATGTGCAAACTCCACACTGACAGTTGCCTGAGGGTGGAATTGAACCTGTGTCCCTGGCGCTGTGAGGCTGCAGTGCTAACCACTGAGCCACCATGCCCCATCATTTCTATCATTGACCCCTAGCCAAGCTGGCCCAGTACAGCTGCAACTCTGGCATTACTCCAGCAATGTGGAAAAATGATCCAGGTGAAAACTATACACAAAAATCGGGACAAATCCAAACCAGTCAATTACCACCTCAACAGTCTACTTTCAACCATTGTAAAGTGATGGAAGGTGTCACTAACAGCACCTGCTCAGCAATAACCTGCTCAGTAACCCCCAGTTTGGGCTCTGCCAGGGCCAGTCAGCTCCTGACCTCATTACAGCCTTGGTTCAAACATGGACAAAAGAGCTAAATTCCGAGGGGAGGTGAGACTGACAGCCCTTGACATCAATGTTGCATTTGACCGAGTGTGCAATCAAGGAACCATAGCAAAACTGGAATCAATAGGAAATGAGGGGAAAACTCTCCATTAATTAGAGCCTGGTAGTTGAAGGCCAATCACTTCACTGCCTAGACTTTACTGTTCGAGTTCCTCAGAGTATTGTCTTCAGCCCAACCATTTCAGACTGAAGCTCTCTGTCTCCAGATGCAGCAGGTTCTGGATAGCATTCAGGCTTAATTCAATTAGTGGCAGGTAAAGCTCATGTGACACAGCACATCAATAATCACCACATCTCCAACAAGACAGAATCCATCCAGCTGCACTTGACATTCAATGGCATTACCATTGTTGAAACCCTCATTATCTATCTCCAGGAAGGTAATTTAACAGAAACTAAAACTTTGATTAATCGTATAAATGCTGTGGCTATCACAGCAGGCCAGAAGCTCGGAAAACTGAATCTAGTAACCCACTTGCTGTCCACTATCTGCAAGTCACAAATGAGGACCATGATGGAATACTCTCCACTTGCCTGGATAGATGCAGCTCCAATAGCACTCAAGAAGCTTGATGCCATCCGGACAAACCAGCCTGTTTGATAAACACTGCACTCACAAACTGAAACCTCCACTCCCTCTACCACCAGCTCTCAGTATGTATTATCTACAAGATACACAGAAGAAACTCATCAAAGATCCGCAGACAGCACCTTCCAAACACATGACCACTTCCACCTTGGAGGACAGGGACAGCAGAAAAATGAGAACATCACTACCTGCAAGTTCATCTCCAAGCCATTCACTATCCTGACTTGGAAATATATTGCCAATCCTTCATTGTCACTGAGTCAAAATTCTCAAACTCCTTCCAAAACACTTTTGTGATTCCCATGTACCAAAGACTTCAGCAGTTCAAGAATGCAGTTGACCACCACCTTCCAAGGACAATTACAGATGGGCAGCGAATGCTAGTACCCAAAAGAAATCCACATTGGCTACTCATGGGGAAAGTCAGAATCAGAGAACTGGGATAGAAAACCCTTCCCTCAATGCGATGGCTCTGCTAGAACCAGCAGCTACTTTAGTAAGTGGGATGTGAGGACACACAATAGGGGTCAATGAGGAACAGCAGGAGAGTGGGGTGGAGAATGGGGATCAGAGAGGCGTGGAGTCTGAGAAAGGAAATACACTGCAGGGTATTTGGAAGTTTGGAAGTATTGCTTACCCTTCTTTTGGGATAATAAGGAGCTAATGCAAAATACCTTGAATGACACTATTCCCTGATGACCCACTTGCACTGATGGAGAGAGACTTGATTTGGTTGCTTCTTGTGTGGGCTACTAAAATATGCTCAATTGCAGCAAATAAGTAGGAATGTAGTTGTCTGTTCAGATGTAAAAAATATCATAGCAGTCTTGAAACAAAACAAAGAGAAGCCTTCCTGGCACCATCAGAGTTAGTCTCTCATGGAGTCATAGAGATTGTACAGCACAGAAGCAGACCCTCCAGTCCCACTTGTCCATGCTGACCAGATATCCTAAATTACATACAAGCAGCCTCCTGAAATATTATCTATGCAGTGCACCTACTCCCTCCCTCACTAAATGACAGTATGTCAGCTATCTCACAGCACCCTGTTGCACAGAACTGCGTCCTGATTCTGTCCTTGAAAATTTATAACCAAATAATGATTTTAATAGTGATGAGGTGGCAGATGATTAAACCGTATTTTGCAATAAAGTCTCTGTGGCTGTCAGGAATTTAAGCAAAAAAAACCCCACTCATGAGTTTTAACGAGAAGAGGCACTTGTCTTAACACCAAGATACAACTTAATATACAATAGCAATAGGTACAAGTTCCATTGGCTAAATAGAAAACGGGGCTCGGACTATAAGCAGTCAGTGATAACATGTCTGACACCATCAGAGTGGACTCCTTGGATCTCCACCCAGGATTGTGTGACACCATCAGACTGGGTGGAGCGTATGAAGCCTACAACATTAACCCTTTCAAAAGCATTACTAGATACTGAGTGGTACTGCGTAGGTACTGAGTGGATAGCATACTAAACGACACTTAAAGACACAGGAATGGAGCAAGGAGCTACATCGCCATAAAGTTTCACTGTGAATAAATCAATCATAAAGTAAGGACTAGCCTTGGATTCGTGCCTCACCAACTGGCAATCAGTATTGAGTATAATATGGCAGCAGGGGAGGGGATGGTTGTCCAAAGCTGAAGGTTGGAAATTAAATAATTGTATTTTTTACCTTAAACAATCCTAGTGGATATTGTGGAAAACTGTGGAAAGCAAGTGTAAATTGTCAAGGCCCAATTACTCTGAGTCATCAGAATCTGAACCATCCTTTTTTTTCTTCAGCAGAGAGCGGCGGGAGCTGGGCGGAAGTGAAGTCGGAGCAGAGAGGCATTTGGGAAGGTAAGTGAGTGTTATTTAAACACTTACCTCGAAGCCCCAGGTCCTACACAGTAGGGCCTCCCTCCATCCCTCCTCCACTAACCTAATTAAAAGTCCACAAACTTGCAGCAGGAAGAGCAGGAGCTTTGATCAGAAGCCTGCAGGTGGGTGAGTCTCTGCTTTAAAGGTTAGCAAATACCTTCCTTGATCGGCGGAGCTCTCCATTCCTGTTCCAGCAGCAGAAAGAGCGGAAGCTCTGATCGAGAAGGACTCTCGTGTGTTGTTAAGGTAAGGCTTTTCAATTTATATCCTTGTGTATTGCGTAATTGATTAAAAGTTTAATTGCTTAATTGAAAAAGAGCGTAGCAGAGAAGCACTAGAAAGCATTTAATACATAAATTGTAAAAGTTAACTAAATAAGTAGTAATGGCTGGCAGGTGATGTGCTGTAGCTGTGTGATTGGGAGCTGGCTGATCCCATTGTGAACGGCAGCGACCACATCTGCAGCAAGTGTTGGTTGCTGGAAGAATTCCGGATCAGAGTACATGATCTGGAATCTGAGCTTCAAACTCTGTAGCACATCCGGGTGGGGGAAAGTTACCTGGACACTTTGTTTGAGGAGGCAGTCACACCCGGTAGATTAAATAACTCAAATTTAGAAAGTGTTCAGGGACAAGGTGTGACTGTAAGTGAGGCAGGTAGAGGGATTCTGAGTTCAGGAGTGCAGGAGCCTCAGCGCTTGACCTTGACAAACAGGTATGAGATTCTTGCTCCCTGTACGGATGAGGGAAAGGGCTGTGGACGGGATGAGCCAGCTGACCACGGCACTGTGGTGCAGAAGGCCATTCAAGAGGGGGGAGCAAAACGACAGGTAGTTGTTATAGGGGATTCTATAATTAGGGGGACAGATAGTATCCTATGCAAACTGGATCAGGAGTTCCGCATGGTGTGTTGCCTGCCTGGTGCCAGGGTGCGGGACATCTCCGACCGGGTTGAAAGGATATTGGAGCGGGAGGGGGAGGATCCAGTTGTTGTGGTCCATGTTGGGACTAACAACATAGGCAAAGCTCGGGTAGAGGGCCTGGTCAGGGATTATCAAGCACTAGGAAAGAAATTGAAGTAAGGATCATAATCTCCGGATTACTGCCTGAGCCACGTGCTAATTGCCACAGGGAAAAGAAAGTTAGGGGAGTAAACAAGTGGCTAAGGGATTGGTGTGGGAAAGTGGGATTCAATTTCATGGGGCATGGGCATCACTTTTGGAACCAGGGGATCTGTACCGTTGGGGCGGTCTCCACCTGAACCGATCTGGAACCAGTGTTCCAGCGAAAATGATAAATAGAGTGGTCAGTAGGACTTTAAACTTCTGAGTGGGGGGGAAGGGAAAGTGAAAGAGACAGGGAGTACGGAGTTAAATGGAAAGATAAGCCACCAGATAGCATGTGTACAGGTGGGTTTAAGCTCGAGGCAGCCTAGGAATACAGTAAAAAGGAAGGATAGCTTAAGACATCTTAGGATTTCCAATCTCTCTAATAATGATAAGAAAGTTAGCATAAAGGCACTTTATCTAAATGCTCATAGTATTCGCAACAAAGTAGATGAATTAACAGCACAAATCCTCTTGAATGATTATAATGTGGTAGGCATCACAGAGACATGGTTGCAGGGAGTTCAGGACTGGCAGTTAAACATCCAAGGATTCACAACATATCAAAAAGACAGGGAGGTGGGCAGAGGGGGCGGGGTTGCCTTGTCAGTTAAGAATGAAATGAAATCTACGGCACTGAATGATGTTGGGTCAGAGGATGTGGAATCTGTGTGGGTGGAGTTGAGGAACCACAAAGGCAAAAAAATTATAATAGGAGTTATGTACAGACCTCCTAAAAGTGATCAGGACCAGGAACCCACAAGGGAGCAGGCTATTCTGGACTTAGTACTATGTAATGAGCCTGATTTTATAAAAGACCTTAAAGTAAGGGAGCACTTAGCAGGCAGCAATCATAATATGGTAGAGTTCAGTCTGCAGTTTGAAAGAGAGAATGCAAAATCGGATGTAATGGTGTTACAGTTAAATAAAGGTAATTACAGGGGCATGAGAGAGGAATTGACGAAAATCGACTGGAAGCAGAGCCTAGCGGGGAAGATAGTAGATTAACAATGGCAGGAGTTTCTGGGTGTAATTGAGGACACAGTACAGAGGTTCATCCCAAAGAAAAGAAAGATTATCTGGAGTGGGATTAGACAGCCATGGCTGACAAAGGAAGTCAGGAAATATATCAAAGAAAAAGAAACAGCCTATAAAGTGGCCAAGAGCACTGGGAAATCAGAAGATTGGGAAGGCTACAAAAGCAAACAGAGGATAACAAAGAGAGCAATAAGGAAGGAGAGGATCGAATATGAAGGTAGGCTAGCTAGTAATATTGGAAATGATAGTAACAGCTTCTTTCAATACATAAGAAACAAACGAGAGGCAAAAGAAGATATTGGACCGCTCCAATTTGATGCTGGAAGGCTAGTGATGGGAGATAAGGAAATAGCTGAAGAACTTAATAAGTACTTTGCGTCAGTCTTCACAGTGGAAGACATGAGTAGTATGCCAACAATTAGGGAGAGTCGGGTGCAGAGTTGAGTATGGTAGGCATTACAAAAGAGAGAGTGCTAGAAAAGCTAAAAGGTCTAAAAATTGATAAATCTCCTGGCCCTGATGGGCTGCATCCTAGAATTCTGAGGGAGGTAGCTGAGGAAAGAGCAGATGCTTTGTTTGTGATCTTTCAAAAGTCATGGAGTCAGGGGAAGTCCCAGATGATTGGAAAATTGCTGTTGTAACCCCCTTGCTTAAGAAAGGATCAAGGCAAAAAATGGAAAATTATAGGCCAATTAGTCTAACCTCAATAGTTGGTAAAATTCTTGAATCCATTGTCAAGGACGAAATTTCTAAATTCCGGGAAGTGCAGGGTCAGATTAGAACAAGTCAGCATGGATTTAGTAAGGGGAGGTCATGCCTGACAAACCGGTTAGAATTCTTTGAAGAGGTAACAAGTATGGTAGACCAGGGATACCTAGTAGATGTTATCTATCTAGACTTCCAAAAGGCCTTTGATACGGTGCCTCACAGGAGGCTGCTGAGCAAGTTGAGGGCCCATGGTGTTCGAGGTGAGCTACTGGCTTGGATTGAGGATTGGCTATCTGACAGAAGGCAGAGTTGGGATAAAAGGCTCTTTTTCGGAATGGCAACCGGTGATGAGTGGTGTCCCGCAGGATTCAGTGTTGGGGCCGCAGCTGTTCACCTTGTATATTAATGATCTGGATGAACGGACTGGGGGCATTCCGGCGAAGTTTGCCAATGATACGAAGATAGGTGGACAGGCAGGTAGTACTGAGGAGGTGGGGAAACCGCAGAAAGATTTAGACAGATTAGGAGAGTGGTCCAGGAAATGGCTGATGAAATTCAATGTGAGTAAATGTGAGGTTTTACACTTTGGAAAAAAGAATACAGGCATGGACTATTTTCTAAATGGTGAGAAAATTCATAAAGCAGAAGTACAAAGGGATCTGGGAGTGTTGGTCCAGGTTTCTCTAAAGGTTAACTTGCAGGTAGAGCCCATGATTAAGAAAGTGAATGTAATGTTGTCATTTACCTCAAGAGGGTTGGAATATAAAAGCAGCAATGTGCTTCTGAGGCTTTATAAAGCTCTAGTTTTCTTAGATTAGATTAGGTTCCCTACAATGTGGAAACAGGCCCTTCGGCCCAATAAGTCCAGACCGCCCCTTGAAATATCCCACCCAGACCCAGACCCATACCTGTATAATCCACACACTCCTGAACACTACAGGCAATTTAACATGGCCAATCCACCGAGCCTGCACATCTTTGAATTGTGGGAGGAAACCGGAGCACCCGGAGGAAACCCACGCAGACACAGGGAGAATGTACAAACTGCACACAGACAGTTGCCCGAGGCTGGAATTGAACCCTGGTCCCTGCTGCTGTGAGGCTGCAGTGCTAACCACTGAGCCACCATGCCGCCCCACCACTGAGCCACCATGCCGCCCCACCACTGAGCCACCATGCCGCCCCACCACTGAGCCACCATGCCGCCCCATCACTGAGCCACCTATCCGCCCCATCACTGAGACACCATGCCGCCCCATCACTGAGCCACCTATCCGCCCCACCACTGAGACACCTTGCCGCCCCATCACTGAGCCACCTATCTGCCCCACCACTGAGACACCATGCTGCCCCATTTAGAATACAGTGTCCAATTTTGTACCCCACACCTCAGGAAGGACATACTAGCCCTGGAGCATGTCCAGCAGAGATTCACACGGATGATCCCTGGAATGGTAGGTTTAACGTATGATGAACAGCTAAGGATCCTGGGATTGTACTCATTAGAGTTTAGAAGGTTGAGGGGAAATCTAATAGAAACTTACAAGATAATGTATGGCTTAGAAGGGGTGGACGCTAGGAAGTTGTTTCCGTTAGCCGGGGAGACTAGGACACTTGGGCACAGCCTTAAAATTAGAGGGGATAAATTTAAAACGGAAATAAGATGACATTTCTTCAGCCAGAGAGTGGTGGGCTTGTGGAATTCATTGCTACGGAGTGCAGTGGAGTCCGGGATGTTGGATGCCTTCAAGGCAGAGATCGACAATTTCTTGATCTCATAAGGAATCAAGCGCTATGGAGAGCGTGCAGGGAAGTGGATTTGAAATGCATGATTTAAATGGCGGAGTGGACTTGATGGGCCTAATGGCCTTACTTTCACTCCTTCGTCTTATGGTCTTATGGTCATATGATATTAATTAGGACTAGATCAGATTGGGATGTCTGGCTGGTGAGTTGGACTGACCACGTTGCTCCTTTGCTGTATGACTCTATGGCTCTTTGATCAGTAGGAGAATGAAGTGAATATATGAAAAAAGTTTATGCCCCGACAAAGGAGCAAGCAAGGTGTAGCCTTGGTATTGCTGCTTCTTAACAGAACTATAACTTGTGAACTGGATTCCTGGCAGCTAGAAATGAAAGAACATTGTGGATTGTCTATCAGGGATCATGGATGAAATTGACAAGAAAGTTAATGTATTGGAATTGTCTACAAGGCACAGTCAGACTTTGATAGAAAGGCAGAGGTCATTCCATAGAGGAGTATTTCATAGATTTTACAGGACTGAGTAAGAAATTGAAGCAGTGTAGTTTGAAGGTCCCTTGTTAATTGTTAACATTTAAATTGTTGGAATGTGCCAGAGAATCACATATGGACAGGCTCCTGATTTGAACTAGTGTTCGGTTTTCAGAGAGAGAGAGAGAGAGAGAGACCCTCTGTTGGATTAGATGTCATTTGCATTTCCAGCAGCTTTGATGAAACAGATGCCCCGTTCTACAACATCACAGAGATTAAAGAGCTTCAGGATTACCTCGTTTTGAGATCACCCAGTGGATATGGGCACCAATACAACAGAATTACAGTCAGGAAGAGTGAGAATGAAAGGGCCTTTCATCGAGCTGCATTAAAGCATCACAATTACGTGAATGAACCCTTAGGAAACATTTATCAGACACTCGAAGTGTGAAATAGTAATGTGCAATGAGGTATACAAAGCACAAAATTAGGGTCTTCCCTGACAAAGCATTCCAGGGCTGAGAGAGATGGTAATGATCAGTCAGAAGGAATTGTAATTGTCGCAACGAGCTTTTCTGCAGTGATGAGAGTGTCAGTCACAGTCTCATTCCACTGTCCTGTGCTAGATGGTGATTTAGCCTCAACAGTATGTGGAGCAGCTTGGTTAAAGTGTTACCTAGATTCACCTAGTGATGTGGATTATTGCAAGAGAAACCACTTTATCAGTCCTGGTGTGCTATCTGGGGAAATACCCTTGTTGCTGTGTAAGTCTCCCATGATAAAGGCACAGATGGAACTGGACATACAGAATGACAAAAACAATTATTTTTGGGATGTCAATTGATTTGCAGTTTAGTCAGTTAGGGCATTATTGCATTCCTGCAGACTGTAGCTGATGTTTCTCCTCAGACTGGCATCAGAGTACAAGAAAGCAATAGAGATAAGTGACACTCAGCGGATGCCGATGAAACCAAGTGAAGCAAAATAAATTTTATATGTTAAAGACCAAATGGTGTTGGTGCATAGGACAGTATGCTATACAGTGTGTGGGGCTTGTTAGACTGATGACTGTTGTAAAGAAGAAAGTAGAATCACAGAATTGTAAAGGCTCGAAAGAGGCTAATTGGGCCATCCTGTTTACACGAGCTCTCCAACTTCCATTCTGGCTGAGTGCCACCTTTCTGCCTTTTCCCATGTCTTTGCAACCGTTATATTTAAATAATCATTTGCATGCCCTAATTGACTCCACCTCCCACACTTCCAGGCACTGCATTTCAGACTCGAAGCACTCGCTGTGTGAAAATGCTTTTTCTGGTATCAAAGTTTGCTACATTTGCAAATTATTTTAATTCTGTACTCTCTGGTTCTCGATCGTTTCTTCATGAGAGAGACCATTTTCAATCTATCTGCTCTATCTGGGTTACTTAGGATTTTGAAAACTTTAATCAGTTCATGTCCTAGCCTTCTTGTCTCCAAGATGTACAGTTTGATCCTCTCTAATCGATCCTCATAACCTGAAGGTTCTCATCCCTGGAACCATTTCTGTAATGATATGTCTGCTGACACCAACTATCTAATAATCCTTGCTGACTGTACATTTCAAAGTAACATACCAATTCTACTTTGCTTAACAATTTTTTTAAATGATTTACGCATCCTTTTGTTTTCTTCTCCGCATTAGGTATTTAGAACATAGAACATAGAAAAGTACAGCACAGTACAGGCCCTTCGGCCCACGATGTTGTGCCTTGGGATAATCCTAATCCAAACATAAAATAACTGAACCTACATTCCCCTCAATTCACTGTTGTCCATGTGCATGTCCAGCAGTCGCTTAAATGTCACTAATGACTCCGCTTCCACGACTACCACTGGTAAACCATTCCATGCACTCACACTCTCTGGGTGAGTACATAGCACTCCTTGTTTAAATCAGGGAGGCCAAATTGTACTGGTGCTGAATTATTAATTCAGAGACTGAACTAATGTTATGGAGGTAACAAGGTGTAGGGCTGGATGAACACAGCAGGCCAAGCAACATCAGAGGATCAAGAAGGCTGACGTTTCAGGCCTAGACCCTTCTTTAAAAAATTTTCTGAAAATTTTCTGAAGAAAGGTCTAGGCCGGAAACATCAGCCTTCCTGCTCCTCTGATGCTGCTTGGCCTGCTGTGTTCATCCAGCTCTACACCTTGTTATTTCAGATTCTCCAGCATCTGCAGTTCCTGCTATCTCTGAAATAATGTTCTGGAGACCTAAGTTTGAATCTTGCCACGGCAGATGGTGGAATTTGAATTCAATGAAAAAGAATCTTGAATTGAAAGCTTAATGATGACCATGATACCATTGCCGATGATCAGAAAAGCCCACCTTGTTCACTGATGTCATTTAGGGAAGGAAACTGCCACCTTATCTGGTCTGGCCCACATGTGACGCCAGACCCCACAGCAATGTGGTTGGCTCTTAACTGGCCTGTGGGCAATTAGGGATGGGGCAATAAATGCTGCCTGGCCAGCAACACCCACATAGCATTAATGGAAGAAACAAGAAGTAAATATATTCCTGAGATATTCCTGCTGATACACATGGCTCTTTGATGTCAGTGAGCCCTATCTGTTTGCAAATCTCTTCTGTACTCTCTCCTGCCTTTCCCTTTGTGTGGTTTATATAGGACCCCATCTGAGGTCTAACAACTGTCTTGTGCAAGTTCAGCATAACCTCCTGGCTCCTGTAATCCAAGCCCTTCTTAATAAATATTGTTCGCTTTACTAACTGTCCTCTCCACCTATCCTGCTACCTTCAATGATCTATGTAGACATACACCCTCTGCACCTACACCCTCTTAAGCATTGAACACCCCCACTTTTATATTATCTGTCCACACTTTTCTGACCAAAATACTTCCTGCACCTCCATAAGATCATGTGTTATACAATGTACAATCAGCCCATTGAGTCTGCATTGACCCTCCTAAAAGCGTCCCACCCAAACCCAACCCTCCTACTCTGTACCAATAACACCACATTTACAACATTAGGTATTCAACACTTTAGAGACACTTTGTATTATAAAGCAGAATGAAAACTGAAATGAAGTGGAATCCAGTTAGAAAAACCATTAAACCCATCCATAACACCATAAGGCATAAGAATGAAGTAGACCATTTGGCCCATCAAATCTGTTCCTCCATTCAATGAGATCACAACAGATATGATAATGCTAAACTCTATTTTTGTGGCTTTTCTCCATTGCCCTTGACTCCCTTACTGATTCAAAATCTGTCCATCTTGCAACCCTCTGTGGTAAAGAGTTCCACAGATTCACTCCCATTTGGAAGAAGAAATTCCTCCTCATCTCGATCATAAATTGAGCAACCACTTATTTGGAGATTATGCCCTGTGGTTTTAGATTCTCCCACAATTTGAAACAAACTCCCTACCTTTGCTCTGTCAAATCTTCTATGAATTTCAATAGAGCCACGTCTCATTCTTCTAACTATACAGTCAACATACTCAACCTGTCCTCAGAAGTCGGTCCCTCCATACTCAGGATCAGCCTAGTGGATATTCTCTGAACTGCCTCCAATGCCAGTATATCTTGCCTCAGCTGAGGGAACCAAAACTGTTAACAGTGTTCCAGCTGTGGTCTGACTGGCATCTTGTATAGTTTTAGTAATTTTTCCAACTTTTATACTCCATTCTATATGAAATAAAGGCCAATGTTTTTCCTATTACCTGCGCAAGCTGAATATGACTCATGCACAAGGCGTAATGCAATCTAATAAATGCCCCAAACATGCAAGGAAACACTTGAGTTAATTTCTAAAGAGAGAAAATTGCAAAGCAGAGAAGTTATGTTAAATGTATGCAGAACAGGGGTTAAGTCACACTGGAAATACTGGTCTCAATATTACAGAGGAAATATACAGACACTGGCAAAGGAGCCGAGAAGCATTGTAACACTGATGTCAGACCAGAGGTGTTATAACAATCAGGTCCCTTTGCTATAAAAACGACTGAATTATCATAATAAATGTAGAGAAGATGCTTCCAATTCTGTGGGAGTCTAGAGAACATTAATATAGAAAAATAAAAATAGGCAGATGCTGGCAATTTGATATAACAAACACTGCTGGAAATGTTCAGCAGATCTGGCAAAACCTGTAGAGAGAGAAACAGAGTTAATGTTTCATGTCAATGACCTTTTAAGTAATACCTTCAAGATTGCTGTGAATAAATCCGAAGGGGAATTCAGGAGATAATGCTTTTACACAGAGATTGTTTTGAATTTGCAACTTGCTTCCGTGTAGAATAGTTAGGAGGTGGGGGGGGGGTGGATGCTCAACAAACATGATATAGAAAGGGGAAGAAGTATCTTGTGATAGGGTCAAATGAAGAGATGGAAGCACAAAGGCCAGCAGTGACCAGAGGGACCAAATGGTCTCTATTTGCTGTGTAATTCCTTGCAATACCTTGGACACTGTACAACATTATCATGATAGGGCTCCCACAAAAGTCTGAAAAACATTAACAACTGTAAGAAGTCAGGAAGGAGCATGGCGTTCTTACAGTGAGCTAGTTACTTCCGTTCTGGCTATGAAGGGTCTATGGCCCATGACAGAGCACTGAACAAGGAGGACCTTGAAGTTGGATGCTTTCTTTATTTCTTCACCCGATGGCTTGGTTTATTTTTCTGTGTTCTAAGATAGTGCTGGAGAGTGGCGACATTACACAACACTTTTCCCCATATTTTGAAACAAGATACGCACGACAATTAATAAATAGATCACATAAGTCGAATGAACATCGGCAGAAGCTGCATTAGTGAGGTGGGTGTCCGCAGCAAGTTTCCTGTTTGAACTGTTGCTCCTAGACGAAGAGCCTTCTGTCACAGAAGTCTGCTGTGTTGATGCTGGCTCTCAGAAACAGCTCAAAAAATCCCAAACCACTGCCTTTTCTCTTGCTGCTGTTCTTTTTCACTTTGCCTTTGAAAAGAGGCAATTGATTCTGCTTCCAGCACTGGGTGCCAGGCCTGAGTGCTCCTTCACTGGAAATGGCTGCAAGAAACATTGCTCCAGGAAAATTGCATCTAGCAGGCACCTAAGACCATCAGACATGGGAACTCAAGTGAACCATTGAGCTTATCGAAGCTGTTCTACTATGCAATGAGATTGTGGCTGATTTGCTATTTGCTGCTTGAATGCCATATAAGCAGCTTTCTGATGTAGCTGCTTTGTGCAAATTTTAATTGTGGTAGTTAACAATTAAGACCAAAATTGTGTTCTAGGTCCAGACATTCAAACTGATACGTCTATTAGTACAGCACTCTTTCATACCCGTTATCATCCTTTAGTCCAAATTAAGTTCTTAAATCTTACAATTAGATTTCAGTCATTTAGGAGTGAAATCAGGAAGCATTTCTTCAAACTGAAGGCTAGAGAAAGCTGGAGCTCTCTCTGAATCTAGAAAGATCACCAGGATTGGGGCAGCACAGTGGCTCGGTGATTAGCACTGTTGCCTCACGGCACCAGGGACCCAGGTTCATTTCCACCCTTGGGCCACTGTGTGAAATTTGCACATTCTCCCTGTGAATGCATGAGTTTCTGGGTGCCCTAGTTACCTCCCACAGTCCAAAGATGTGCAGATTAGGTGAATTGGCTATGCTAAATTGCCCATAGCATTTAGGGATGCGAACATTAGGTAGGTTACAGGGGGATGGGTCTTGGTGGGATGGCCTGAGAGTCAGTGTGGGCTTGTTGGGTCAAAGGGCCTGTTTCCACAATGCAAGGATTCTATGATAATAAAATGTGAGGCTGGATGAACACAGCAGGCCCAGCAGCATCTCAGGAGCACAAAAGCTGACGTTTCGGGCCTAGACCCTTCATCAGAGAGGGGGATGGGGTGAGGGTTCTGGAATAAATAGGGAGAGAGGGGGAGGCGGACCAAAGATGGAGAGAAAAGAAGATAGGTGGAGAGGAGATAGGTCAGTCCAGGGAAGACGGACAGGTCAAGGAGGTGGTATGACGTTAGTAGGTAGGAGATGGGGGTGCGGCTTGGTGTGGGAGGAAGGGATGGGTGAGAGGAAGAACAGGTTAGGGAGGCAGAGACAGGTTGGACTGGTTTTGGGATGCAGTGGGTGGAGGGGAAGAGCTGGTCTGGTTGTGTGATGCAGTGGGGCGAGGGGACGAACTGGGCTGGTTTTGGGATGCGGTGGGGGAAGGGGAGATTTTGAAGCTGGTGAAGTCCACATTGATACCATTGGGCTGCAGGTTTCCCAAGCGGAATATGAGTTGCTGTTCCTGTAACCTTTGTGTGGCATCATTGTGGCACTGCAGGAGACCCATTATGGAGATGCCATCTAAAGAATGGGAGGGGGAGTGGAAATGGTTTGCGACTGGGAAGTGCAGTTGTTTATTGCGAACTGAGCGGAGGTGTTCTGCAAAGCGGTCCCCAAGCCTCCGCTTGGTTTCCCCAATGTAGAGGAAGCCACACTGGGTACAGTGGATGCAGTATACCACATTGGCAGATGTGCAGGTGAACCTCTGCTTAATGTGGAAAGTCATCTTGGGGCCTGGGATAGGGGTGAAGGAGGAGGTGTGGGGGCAAGTGTAGCATTTCCTGCGGTTGTAGGGGAAGGTGCCGGGTGTGGTGGGGTTGGAGGGCAGTGTGGAGCGAACAAGGGAGTCACGGAGAGAGTGGTCTCTCTGGAAAGCAGACAGGGGTGGGGATGGAAAAATGTCTTGGATGGTGGGGTTGGATTGTAGATGGCGGAAGTGTCGGAGGATGATGCGTTGTATCCGGAGGTTGGTAGGGTGGTGTGTGAGAACGAGGGGGATCCTCTTTGGGCGGTTGTGGCGGGGGCGGGGTGTGAGGGATGTGTTGCGGGAAACGCGGGAGACGCGGTCAAGGGCGTTCTCGACCACTGTGGGGGGAAAGTTGCGGTCCTTGAAGAACTTGGACATCTTGGATGTGGGGGAGTGGAATGCCTCATCGTGGGAGCAGATGCGGCAGAGGCGGAGGAAATGGGAATAGGTGATGGAATTTTTGCAGGAGGGTGATTGGGAGGAGGTGTATTCTAGGTAGCTGTGGGAGTCGGTGGGCTTGAAATGGACATCAGTTATAACCTTGTTGCCTAAGATGGAGACTGAGAGTTCCAGGAAGGTGAGGGATGTGCTGGAGATGGCCCAGGTGAACTGAAGGTTGGGGTGGAAGGTGTTGGTGAAGTGGATGAACTGTTCGAGCTCCTCTTATCCGGAGGTTGGTGGGGTGGTGTGTGAGAACGAGGGGCTATCTTGGATTCTCCAGCATCTGCAGTTCCCATTATCAAGGATTCTATGATATTGTGTCAATGGTCAAGATGGAGAGTAGATGGTTTCTTTTCAATCAGGTATGGGCTTTGTGGAGTACAACTGGCAAGGTGGAGTTGAAGCACTCATCTATCAAATTGAATGGCAGGATAGAAATGCGGGACCAAATGGCCAATCCCCATCCCCGTTGCCCTTATTGGTTTAGTGTGCTGTAATATGGCTTCATTTTGTTCTTAATACCAGCTCAGGCTGCAGTTATTTGTAACTGTTAAAATGTGTTCATGATTACACTGTGCAAGGTCAGAGGTCATTTGACACTAGGTTAAAGTCCAACAGGTTTATTTGAAATCACAAGTTTCTGGAGTACTGTTCCTTTGTCAGATGAGATGGACAGAAGTGCATAGACGCAGAATTTGTGGGAAGAGAAATCATTGCCAGATAATTAATTCAATAATTAAGTGTCAAAAGATGGTACAAAGGATGTGAATGGAGCTTCGACAGGGCGAATAACAATTCTCTGTAGATGATCAAAAATATCAAACTGTGTGAATAAAGTTGGCTCTACAAGATCCAACCATGGGACAGTGGGGGAACATTGTGAATAGGTTCACCATTCTGTGTTCTCCCCAAGAAAGAACATCTTGCATTTATATAATGCCTTTTATCGCCCCATGGCACTCCAAAGCACATTACAGCCAATCCAGCATCTTTTCTCATGTAAACGTTCTTGCAATATTAGATGACAGATAAATATCTGCTAGGAATCTGGGAAAAATCTCTATAACAAATATAAACTCTCCAGCCCCGATATTACAATTACTCAGGGGATTGTCAGTATTCTAAGCTCATAAACCAAATGTTTCATGTTCAGTTTCAGATCCTGGGCTGATTGCTGACAGAATGAAAGCAGTACAATATCTTGATTAAATTTTACTTTATCCAGTTCTTCCAACTGTAATATATTTCAAATCAGAAACTCCTCGCTGCTTACAGAATGCGATCATTGTCAAAGACATCGAGGACACTGTCCAGTACCCTCCTCTCTCGGTTGGTAACAATATCTGGCAGAACTCCACAAATCGGCGACCTGCGCCAATCCACACAGCACACCCTGTGAATTTTACAGGATCAGAGGTTACCTGGAGAACAAGCCAATAGCAGTAGAAATCAAGACGTTTCAGAGATAGTAGGAACTGCAGACGCTGGAGAATCTGAGATAACAATGTGTAGAGCTGGATGAACACAGCAGGCCAAGCAGAGGAGATGGTAAGAACTGCAGATGTTGGAGAATCTGATTTCTTTTTCTTTTCAGAGATAGTAGGAACTGATGATGCTGGAGAATCTCTCCCCTCTCTCCTTATTTATTTCAGAATCCCTCTCTCCCTATTTATTTCAGAACCCCTCTCCCTATTTATTTCAGAACCCCTCTCTCTATTTATTTCAGAATCCCTCTCTCTATTTATTTCAGAATCCCTCTCTCTCTATTTATTTCAAAACGCCTTCTCCCCCTATTTATTTCAGAAGCCCTCTCTCCCTGTTTATTTCAGAGCCCCTTGACTGACTGTCCTCCCTGGACTGATCTATCTCCTCCCTACCTCCTCACCAAAACTCACCTTTACTGGCTCCATCTCCACCTCTTTGACCTGTCTGTCTCCTCTCCATCTTTCTTCTCCTCTATCCATCTTCGATCTGCCTCCCCCTCTCTCCCTATTTATTTCAGAACTGCTCCCAGGATGAGGCACTCCACTCCCGAACATCTCAGATGTCCTCGTTTTTCAAGGACTGCAACTTTCCCCTCTCAGTGGTCGAGAACGCCCTCGACCGTGTCTCCCACATTTCCTGCAACTCATCCCTCATATCCGCTCCCTGCAATAACAACCAAAACAGAATATCCCTCGTCCTCATGTACCACCCCACCAACCTTCGGATCCAACGCATCATCCTCCGATACTTCTGCCATCTGCAATCCGACCCCACCACCAAAGACATTTTTCCCTCCCCACCCTTATCTGCTTTCTGGAGGGACCACGCTCTCCATGACCCATTGTCCGCTCCACACTCCCCTCCAGCCCCACCACACCCGGCATTTATCCCTGCAACCGCAGGAAGTGCTACACCTGCGCCTACACCTCCCCCCTCACCCCCATCCCAGGCCCCAAGAAGACTTTCCACTTCAAGCAGATGTTCACTTGCACATCTGCTAATGTGGTATACTGCTTCCGCTGTACCCGTTGTGGCCTCATCTACATCAGAGAAACCAAGCGGAGGCTTGGGGATCACTTTGAAGAACACCTACACTCGGTTCATACTAAACAACTGCACCTCCCAGTCACAAACCATTTCAACTCCCTCTCCCATTCCACAGACGACATGTCCATTCTGGGCCTCCTGCAGTGCCACAACAATGCCACCCAAAGGTTGAAGGAACAGCAACTCATATTCTGCTTGGGAACCCTGCAGCCCAATGGGGGGTTCCAATGTGGACTTCACAGCTTCAAAATCTCCCCTCCCCCACCTCATCCCAAAACCAGCCCAGCTCATCCCCACCTCCCTAACCTGTCCTGCCTCCTACCTATCCCCTCCTCCCACCTCAACCCCATCCCCATCTCCTACCTACTAACCTCATCCTGCCCCCTTGACTCATCCATCCTCCCTGGACTGACCTATTTCCTCCTTAACTCCCCACCTACGCTCACCTTTACTGGGTCCCTCCCCACCGCTTTGACCGGTCTGTCTCCTCTCCATCTATCTTCTACTCTATCCATCTTCTATCTGCCTCCCCCTCTCTCCTTATTTATTTCTGAACCCCCTTCCCCACCCCTATTTCTGAAGAAGGGTCTAGGCCTGAAATGTCAGCCTTTCTGCTCCTCTAATGCTGCTTGGCCTGCTGTGTTCATCCAGCTCTACACCTTGTTATCTCAGAAGTCAAGAAGTGATCAGTTAGCCATCATTTTCTGTGTCACATCTGGAAAATGCAGAAACTGCCGAGCTTGAAGTTCCACATAATTGGGTAGTACAGAAGGGCGAACATATTCACATTGTTCCCTCACTGTCCTATTGTTGGGGCTTGTAGAGCTTTCTCTACCAATGACTGCCCCCGACAAGTCTCTCATGCAATCTATACCAAGATATCAACTCACTGTTAAACTATTTTCCCTTTACTATCCCTAGGGTTGTCAGTGGATCAGAATTGACCAAATCACCCACCTCCACTATCACAGCCTGTCTACTATTCTCTTATTCATTCATGGGATGGTGGGTGTGACTTGCTGGGTCAGCATTTATTGCCCATCCCTAATTGCCCAGAGGTCAGTTAAGAGTTAAGAGTCAACCACATTGCTGTGGGTCTGGAGTCACCTACAGGCTTGTCGAGGTAAGGATGGCAGTTTCCTTCCCTAAACGACAGTATTGAACCAGAAGAGTTTTCCCTGACAATCAGCATGGCCAACATTAGACTTTTAATTCCAGATTGTTACAGAATTCAAACTTCACCATCTGCTATGGTGGGATTTGAACCCAAGTCCCCAGAACTGGCACCTCTGAATTAATAATCCAGCAATAATACCACTGGGCCATTGCCTCCCCAGTGGGCTTCCAGCCACAAAGTGTTGATTCCCTCTTATCACCCCCCAACAACCTCGTCCACCACCAACCCACCTTCTTCAACCTCTCTGAGGTCATTTGAGATCCTCAATATATCCATGTTCCACATGCCATGATTTCCCAATGGGATTGCTGGACAGCAGAAGCATTGCGTGAACTCGGTCAGTGATATGCTGGAAATTGATGATGTCAGTAAAACCATCAATGGGAGAAATATTACTGAATGCTGTTTCAAAAACATTGACTCTGCTCATCAGCATTAAACTGTCACATGCCATAGTCATATTAAAAACAATCAGACCACCACAAAGAGCATGAGAGAGAAACCCGAAATAGAGCTGAATTTGTGATCCAGATGTGTTTGGGAGTGCCAAACACCAAGATTAGATGGTGTTCACCAAATAATGGCCACTCAGCAGGGCAAAGCACCCAAACCAATGTCAGTTCTGTTGACTCAGGCACAAGGATTTGCCCAGAGTCAGGACTCTGACAGGAGACATGAGTCTGGTATAAACAATGGGCGTTGGCAAAGATGCTGACTCCTCCAGGAATGAAGGCTTTCCACCAAATAAATTACACAGCAGGGCGACATGTCAATCAGAGCAGTCTGCTCAAAATCATACAGTGTGGAAACAGGCCCTTCGGACCTTCAAGTCCACAAAGATCCTCTGAACAGTGTTCTGCGCCACCCCCACACCGACCCATTTTCTCTGTATCCCACCTAATTTACACATCCCTGTAAAACTATCAAAAAACACGGTTCATTGTTGTTGAAGCTTCTCTCCTGCAGCAAGACTGTCCAATCCCTCATTGTGCCACATCAGTGCTGTTCCTCATCATCAATGACCTGCCCCTGCACCATCCCCTTTCACCTATCTATATGTCTATGGCCTTGTGCCTCCATCCATTTTGGTCACACTCTCGAAACCTTCCATCAACTCCTTTATGATCTCTGAAAAGCATATCAGCCTTCGGAATATCTGGCTCGGTGCCCCTTATCTTCCTTACCCCTGAACAAAGTGAACTGGGTCTTTTACCTACAGCAAATAATAAATGTGAATTTGGAAATAGCTGGAAAATCTCAGCAGGTCCAGCAGCATCAGTTCAACTGAGATTCTTAAGCAGGGTCACTGGGCCCAAAATATTAACTCTGCTTTCTCTCTGCAAACCTTCTGTTTTCCAGCATTCACAGTTCTTTGATTTTTGATAAATGCAAATTGTTATTCTCGACTTGCTGCGTGACTTTTTCCCAAAATAAGACACTATACTTATCACGCAATAAAATGATCAAGGGTAGTATTTATCACAATTCAGTAATATGCTCCAGACACAGATGGGTCCAATAAGTGCTGATGTACCAAACAACCTCATAGTGCCAATGTGCTAATCTCTATTTTTGACATGTTGGTGTGGGAGGGTGGAGTTCAGGCTGTAATCGTACATGAATTTTGACATTAATTTTTATTTGGATGCTGGAGGTTGAAACTTCACTCAGGGAAATCAATGCTTCACTGGGAGTTCTCTCTCACTGGTTAACATTTCTGCATTCACAGAAGCAAGGATTTTATAGTAGCAACATTTTGGAATATTGAGATCATGATTTAATGCAGCATCCCCAATCTGGAGGAGGCCTTTTGTGAGGGTTGTAGACACCTTATTTAAATATAATCACTACTAAAGGAGATACTGTGCTGAACTTTATGCCTAGTGGGCCCGGATTGTGCTGTACCAGTGCATGATGGGTACGTGACAGTGTGCAGTCCGAGCTGCTCTGAGGAAAGCATTTAAAACAAGGTTGCTACCATGACAGTGAACTTCTATTACTTCTTCACTTTGCTGATAGTTACGATGCACATCTTTCTTTGATCATTCACAAGATTAAGGCATCACTGGCTCGGCAGCATTTATTGTCCATCCCTAAATACCCAGAGGGCAGTTGAGAGTCAACCACATTGCTGCGTGTCTGGAGTCACTTGTAGGCCAGACCAGGTAAAGATGGCAGTTTCCTTGCTTAAAGGACATTAGTTTTTCCCCTGATGATTGGCAATGGATTCACAGTCATCATTCAAGTCCTAATTCTAGATATTTATTGAATTCAAACTCCACCCTCTGCCATGGCAGGATTTGAACCCAGGTCCCCCAGAATGTTACCTGGGTCTCTGGATTAACAGTCTAGCAACAATATCACTCGACCATCGCCTCCCCTGCATTTTATATTTCCAGCCTCTCCATGTGTGAAACGAACTGTGACTGCACTTCAAAAAGTCTCCATTGGCTGCTAAACACATAGGCCTCCTGAAAGGTATCATATAAAATGCTGCGTTTTAATATCTTCTAAGTAAGCACTTCAGTTTATTAGGAGATAACAAGGTGTAGAGCTGGATGAACACAGCAGGCCAAGCGGCATCAATGGAGCAGGAAGGCAGAAGAAGGGTCTAGGCCCGAAATGTCAGCCTTCCTGCTCCTCTGATGCTGCTTGGCCTGCTGTGTTCATCCAGCTCCACAATTTGTTATCTCAGGTGCTCCTGCATTGGCAGTTCCTACTATCTCTGAATCAGTTTATTAGGAAACAGTTTCCTGCATTCTTTGTGCTTGGCGCAACATGACGAGTGGCAGCCAACAAATCTGGCAGGCTGATAACTCCTCAAGGGAGTCTTTGTAGCTCACCACTTCTTTGGGGAGGCCTAGCCCTAAATTCTGAGATTTAATTCCTCTGCCTCATTACTGAGCTCTTCTTTAACTTGCTTCATAAAACCTCCCTCATTGATTATACAGTTGGCCACACAGTTTTATCAGAGAACCCTACAGCGAGGAAGCAGGTCATTCAGGCCGTCTGGTCCCCACCAAAGAACAACCCATCCAGACGCACTCCCCAACCCAATCCCTGTAACCCTGCATTTCCCATCATTAATCCACCTATCCTGCACATCCCTGGGCACTATGGGGCAATTTAGCATGGCCAATCCACTTGCACATCTTTGGACTGTGGGAGGAAACCGAAGCACCGGGACGAAACTCGCACACACATTGGGGGAACAAGCAAACTCCATACAGACAGTCGCTAGAGGCAGGAATTGAACCAGGGTCCCTGGCACTACAGGACAGTGGAGCTAACCACTGAGTCACCACACCATGACAAAGCAAGGAGCCTCAATTTCCTAATTTTACTTGATAATTCCCAGTGAAGCATTTTGGCATAGATCCACTGTGTTCAATGTGCTGTATTAATGCAACTTGTTGTTGCTAAAATAGGAAGGACAGCATAGTACTATGTTGTCCTTGTGATGCTGTTGAAGATCTCCAAGGCCTGTACACATATTAGCCTCAATGATAATAAGCTGTGAATGTTGTACTCAAGATTGGTCAATATCTCAGTACTTCCTGACTGGGAGGAATGGAACTGTAGACAAATGTTGTAACTTTGTCAAGGTTATGCAGGGCTGGGACAGGCCATGAGGTGTCCCAACATTGCACTGGGTCTTTCTGCTCTCTCTTCCCAGCCCCATCTACAAGATGCACTGCCAAAATTTGCAAAGGTTCCTTAATTAACACCTTCCAAACCCATTGCCACTTCCATCCAGAAGGACAAGGGCAGCAGATGTATGGGAACACCACCACCTTCAAGTTCCCCTCCAAGCCACTCACCATCCTGAATTGGAAATATATCACCATTCCTTCACTGTCCATGGGTCAAATCCTGAAATTCCTTTTGCCAACACCACTGTGAGAGTCCCTGCTCCAAATGAACAGCAGTTCACTGCCACATTATCAAGGGTAATTGGACATGGCTCATAAATACTGACCCAGCCCACATCCCATGATTGCACAATAAAATAATACTCTTGGTTTGCTCAAGGAGCTGGTCTCCATTGAGATTGCTTGAGATAAGCTACCTGGAGATAATATCCCTCAGCAAAGCTTGCAGGCAGTCATACAGAATCACTCCAGAAATACAGGACAGAGAAATATAGGCAAAAGATTCCATTGACTGAAGCCTCTGTCATTTCTCTTTACAAACTGTTAGTCCTTCATAGAGGCAGGAAAAGCCTCCTGCATGTGTGTGTGGTAGACATCCACCACTACTCACAGCTTTCACCAAAACAGATCTCAATTAGTCGCTCTCACCAATAGTGGATAATTATCCAGGCCAATGGCTCTGAGAGAGAGTCACACCAGCTATGCACACTCACTTCAGGACTTGCCAGAATGGCAGAAGGAAAGGAACTGGCATGATTCAATGGATGCTGAATGGCTTGGAACATGTTTCAGATACTTCAGCCTCGTTGTGGAGCCTTCATTTCAGATCCCTAACAGGCCTAAAACAGGGAAGCTGTGTGCACCCTTGGTCCCAAATGTTCCTCTCAAAAAAAATGACAGCATAGGGGAGGTGATGGTCTGGTGGTATTATCACTGGACTGCTAAACCAGTGGCCCAGACAATCCAGTTCTGAGGAAGGGTCACTCAAGCCAAAGCATTAACTTTGATCTCTCTCCACAGATGTTACCAGACCTGTTGAGCTTTTCCTTCAATTTCTGTGTTTGTGACCCAAGCAATGTCCTGGGCTCAAATCCTGCCACGTCAGATGGTGCAATTTGAATTCAATTAACACCTGGAACTAAGAGTCTCATGGTGAATATGAAACAATTGTCAGAAAAGCGCATCTAATCTTCCTTTAGGGAAGGAAATTGCTGTCCTTACCTGGTCTGGCCAACATGTGATTCCAGTCCTACTGCAATATGGTTGATACTTAAATGCCCTTGGGGCATTAGGGATGGGAAGTAAATGCTGGTCGAAACAGCAACATCCTCATCTTGTGGATGAATTAAAAAAAAGGTGAAGTGGAACAGTCAAAGTTTTTGATGATGACAGTGACTCTTACTCGATGAACTTTGTAGATTTGTTCTGATTGGAATGAAACTGGTTATTGAAGCGTCTATAAGATGGCTTTCTGCCCTCTGTGTACCTAATGGTAGAGGTCACTTGACTATGGCTGACTGGGAAGGACTTTTGTACATTATTGCATTTCAATCCCAACACACTCGAGGGATCAAAGATAACAAAGTGTGTAGCTGGATGAACACAGCAGGCCAAGCAGCATCTCAGGAGCACAAAAGCTGATGTTTCAGGCCTAGACCTTTCATCAGAAAAGCTTTCCTGATGAAGGGTCTAGGCCCGAAACATCAGCTTTTGTGCTCCTGAGATGCTGCTTGGCCTGCTGTGTTCATCCAGCTACACACTTTGTTATCTTGGATTCTCCAGCATCTGCAGTTCCCATTATCTCTGATCACAGTAGAGGGATCAGTTTTCCTTCCTTGATATCTACTTCTTAATAATGTTAGAAATTTGGTCTTGTCAGTCAGGCTGTTAATTAGAGCAGTCGGCTGCCAATTTCCATACCACATATAATTCATGGAAAGGTTAATTGTTCTTCCAGTGTATCCTATACCCAGCTGACTTTGCACTTTTGCTTCTGGGAGGGAGGAAAGTCTTGCTGTTGGACGTAACCCACTGTGCTGACAATGTGCTAGCGTCAGGGCAGGATCTAGACATTTTTCAAAGAACCATTCATTCACAGGAATATAGGCATTGCTGGCTGGGCCAGGAATTATTGCCCATCCCTAATTGCCTAGAAGGCAGCTAAGAGTCAAACACATTGCTGTGGGCCCAGAGTCACACATAGGCCAAGTAAGGACAGCAAATTTCCTGCTCTAAAGATTCATGAACAGCTTCTTGCTCACAGTTATCAGATTTTTGAAGCGACCTCTTTAATGTAAATATTGATCTCTCTCTGCACCTTCTCAGCAGCTATAACACTCTACCCTGCACTCTGTCCTGTTACTCTGATGCACTTGTATCGTACAATCTGCCTGTAAAGCACGTAAGACAACACTTTTCACTGTACTTCAGAACACATAACAGTAATTAATCAAATCAAATCACATCTAAAGGGCATTAGGTTAGGTTTTTAGCAACAAAAACAGAAATGGTTGGAAAAGCTCAGCAGGTCTGGCAGATTCTTTAGCCTCTTGTTTTCAGCAGCAGCAGCGTGAGCCAGAGTGCCAATGGGACGGTAAGGTGGCTTTTGTTTCTCCCTGTATAAAAAAACTTACCTCGTGCAGCAAGTGGCCCCCTTGTTTTCAGTAGCGGGTGTGTGGAGGGAACGCGAGCCAGGAGGAAACCGATAAATTCGGGCATTGGCTAAACCCGAAACACTACACGCGTAGTATCTCCCACCCGTCCTCCTCCTCTAACCAAAAAAGACTGTGTGGAGTGTCGGTAAGGCATTTTTTTATACTTCTTCTGGAAACCTGGAGTAGAGGAGATGGAAGCTAGGGGCAGTTGCATGCTCCTCTTGCAGGGTGTGGGAGGTAAGGGTCACTGCTGGTGTCCCCTCTGACTTCACCTGCAAGAAGTGCACCCAACTCCAGCTCCTCAAATACCGCGTTAGGGAACTGGAGCTGGAGCTGGATGAACTCCGGATCATTCAGAAGGCTGAGGGAGTGGTAGAGGGGAGTTACAGGGAGGTGGTCACACCCAAGGTACAGGCAAATGATAGCTGGGTGACTGTCAAGAAGGGGAAAGGGGATAGGCAGAAGGAGCAGGGATCCCCTGTGGCCATTCCCCTCAATAATAATTATACTGTTTTGGGTACTGTTGGGGGGGGTGGCAGCAACCTACCTGGGAAGGCCATAGCGGATAGGTCTCTGGCATTGAGCCTGACCCTGTGGCAAAGAAGGCAAGGGGGGAGAATAGGAGAGCAATTGTAGTGGGGGATTTGATAGTAAGAGGCACAGACAGGCGGTTCTTTGGATGCGAACAAGATGAAAGGATGGTATGTTGCCTCCCGGGTGCCAGGGTCCATGACATCTCAGATCGTGTCTTCAAGATCCTTAAAGGGGAGGGTGAGCAACCAACAGTCATAGTACACATCAGTACCAATGACACAGGTAGAAAAAGGACAGAGAATGTGAAAAATGACTACAGGGAGTTAAGTTGGAAGCTGAAGTCCAGGACAAACAGGGTAGTTATCTCTGGATTACAACCAGTGCCACGTGATAATGAGGTAAGAAATAGGGAGAGAGTGCAGCTAAACACGTGGCTACGGGGCTGGTTGAGGAGGGAGGGCTTCAATTATGTGGATAATTGGAGCATATTCTGAGGAAGGTGGGACCTGTACAGTAAGGACGGGTTGCACCTGAACCAGAAGGGCACAAATATCCTGGGAAGGAGGTTTGCCAGAGCTGTACAGGATGTTTTAAACTAGTTTGGCAGGGTTTGGGGATCTGGATTTATAATTCAGAGATGAGGTACTCGGCCTTCCAACAGACACAACAGGGAGTGAAGTTGTTTATGAAGAAATGTAGTCGATGGAGCGTAATTGCAGACACAGAGATGGTTTGTGGGAAGTATCAGAAATAAGGCAGATGAACTTAGAGCATGGGTCAGTACTTGGAACTACAATGTTGTGGCCATTACAGAAACTCGGATAACTCAGGGACAGGAATGGTTATTGGAAGTTCTGGGATTTGGATGTTTTAAAAGAAATAGGGAGGGTGGAGAAAGGAGTGGGAGGGTGGCACTGCTAGTCAGGGTTAGTATAGCAGCTACTGAAAGGCAGTTTGAGAATGATATGTCTACAGAGTCAGTCTGGGTTGAGGTCAGGAACAAGAGAGGAGCAGTAACTTTGTTGAGGTTTTTTTACAGACCCCCTAACAGTTGCAGAGAAGTAGAGGAGTGGATTGGGAGGCAGATACTGGAAAGGTGCAGAAGTCACAGGGCTGTAGTCCTGGGTGACTTCAACTTTGCAAATACTGATTGGAAACATTTCAGTTGTAATAGTTTAGATGGAGCGGATTTTGTCCATTGCATTGAGGAAGGATTCCTGACGCAGTATGTAGATTGACCAACATGAGGAGAGGCCATCTTGGATTTGGTGCTTGGCAACGTACCAGGCCAAGTGTTAGACCTGTTGGCAGGAGAGCATTTTGGCGGTAACGATCATAACTCTGTTACTTTTACAATAGTCATGGAAAAGGATAGGTACGTACAGCAGGGTAAAGTTTATAATTGGGGAAAAGGTAATTATAATTCTATTAAGCAAGAACTGGGTTACATAAAATGGGAACAGATACAGTCAGGGAAGAGCACCACAGAAATGTGGAGATTGTTTAAGGAATGCATACTGCGTGTGCTCGATATGTTTGTCCCGAGCAGGCGGGGAAGATGCAGTCGCGTGAGGGAGCCTTAGTTCTCAAGAGATGGATTTATCCAAGGATTCTATGGGAAGTGAGGGATGAGATCGCAGGATCTTTTTGTCCTCACTGCCCATGGGTATAGTACCAGAAGGTTGGAAAGAGGCAAACATCATTCCCTTGTTCAAAAAAGGGAACAGGGATAACCCCAGAAATGACAGGCCAGTTAGTCTTACATCAGTGGTGGACAAATTATTGGAAAGGGCTCTGAGATCTGAGATATAGGATGTATGATCACTTGGATAGGCACAGTTTTATTTGTGATAGTCAGTATGGATTTGTGAGGGGTAGATCATGCCTTACAAACCTTATTGAATTCTTTGAAGAGGTGACCAAACATGTGGCTGAAGGTGGAGCAGTGGATGTGGTATACATGGATTTAAGTAAGTCATTTGATAAGGTTCCCATGGTAAGCTCATGCTGAAGGTAAGGAGGCATGGGATAGGGGAAATGTGGCAGATCGAATTCAGAACTGGCTGACTCTTAGAAGACAAAGGGTAAAAGTGGACGGAAAATATTCAACATGGGGCTCAGTTACAAGTGGTGTACCACAAGGATCTGTTCTGGGTCATATTCTATTTGCGATTTTTGTAAATGATTTGGATGAAGGAGTGGAAGGGTGGATTAGCAAGTTCACAGACGATACAAAGGTGGTCACCTTTTGGACAGTGCAGAGGGCTGTTCTGGGTTACAAAGGGACATTGATAGAATGCAGAGCTGGGCTGAGAAGTGGCTGATGGAATTAAACCTTGAAAAGAGTGAGGTGATTCATTTTGGAAGGACAAACTTGAAAGCAGAATACAGGGTTAACGGAAAGATTCTTGGCAGTGTGGAGGAGCAGAGGGATCTTGGGGTTCATGTTCACAGTTCCCTGAGAGCTGCCACCCAGGTGGATAGAGTTGTTAAGAAGGTATATGGTGTGTTAGCTTTAATTAATAGAGGGATTGAGTTCAACAGCCATGAATTTATGCTCCAGCTATACAAAAAACCTTGTTCGGCCACATCTGGAGTATTGTGTCCAGTTTTGGTCACCTCATTACAGGAAAGATGTAGAAGTGTTGGAAAAGGTCCAGAGGAGATTTACCAGGATATTGCCTGGAATGGAGGGAAGGCCATATAAGGAAAGGTTGAGAGAGCTAGGGTTTTTTTCTTTAGAACGACGAAGGATCAGAGGTGACTTGATAAAGGTGCACAAAATGATCACAGGTATAGATAGAGTAGACAACCAGAGACTTTTTCCTCGGGTAGAGGTAGCTATTATGAGAGGGTTATGAAGGGTTTAGGCCCGAAACATCAGCTTTTGTGCTCCTGAGATGCTGCTTGGCCTGCTGTGTTCATCCAGCTTCATTCTTTATTTTTCTCCCCATTGCATTCAAATTTCCTCCACTTATCATGTTGGGATTTGAACCCATATCAGCAGAACATCAATCTTACAGTTCTGGACAACTAGCCCAGTCACCTTTATCACCACCATCTCCCCACTGTGCTCCCAGCAATATTTCAAAATCAGCATCGTAATGATGGGAAATGTAGAGCATTTCAAGTCAATCACAATCCGGACTTCAGTTATACAGGATCCAGCCTTCAGTTGATCCACCCTCTGATAGAGGGGGCAGTTGTGGGCACAGTGCCCATATCACCACCTGTCGAACAAGGCATGGGTAAATATATTTAATCATTCACAGGATGAGCGCTTCGCAATCTAGACTAGCATTTATTGCCCATCCCTAGTTTAAATTGTTGGCTGGACGTTTAATAGGACAGTAAAGTTTTAAGATGAGCAGACAGCTACAGTAATTGAGTCAATATTAGGAGTTAGATGAAATGCATAGATTCAATGTATAGCGCAACACAGAAAAAGAGGTGGGCCATTCTGCCCATCAGGTCTATGCCATTTTTTCGTGACTAATCTAGATCATCCCACAACTCAATTACTCCCTAAAATCCTGCAAATTTTCCCATCTGAGTACTTATCCATTTAAAAAACACTTTAATCTGTTCCCATTACCAGGCAGAGCATTCCAAATCTTAACATCCCTGATGGAGAGAATCTTTTCTTCATCATTGAGAATTCATGCCCTCAGCTCATTGATCTTTCACCATCTGGAAGCTGTCTCCTTTTCTTAAATCCAGCAAAGCCATTCAAGATTTTAATGCACTCTTCAGATCTCCTCAAGCAAAAACTTCAGGTGCTAAAAAGCTGAGATACAAACTGGAAAAGCTGGAAGTACTGGCAGAGAGAGAGTCGAAGTTAACATCGAATGCCTGAGATTTGATGAAAACCCACGAGCCTGAAGCAGTAATTGCAGCATGATCTCCGTTCCCAGTAGTTTCTCCTTTTAGCTTCTCTGTTCAATGGGCAGAACAAAGCCCTAGATTCTAAAGATTATCATGATAATTGTAAGCACTCATTGGTAGAATTCCTATAGTGTGGAAACAGACCCTTCAGCCCAACAAGTCCACATCGACCCTCAGAGTAGCCCACCCAGACCCATCCCCCTATTTTTCATATCCCTGAACACTTTGGGCAATTTAACATTGCTAATTCACCTAGCCTACACGTCTTTGGGCTATGGGAGCAAACCAGAGCACCTGGAGGAAACCCATGCAGGCACGGGAAGAATGTGCAAACTCCACACAGAACCTGAGGGTGGAATCGAACCTGGGTCCCTGGCACTGTTGGGCAGCAGTGCTAACCACAGAGACAGCATGCCATCTCATTGCAGGGATCATACAACTTCTTCTGCATATTCTCCAGGCCAAACACATCTAACCTAAGGTTTAGTGCTCAGAGTCTGTTCTTCTTCATTCAAGGGATGTGGGCAACGCTGAACGAACCAGCATTTATTGACTGTTCCAAGTTGTTCTTGAAAATGTGATAGTGAGCTGCCTACTTGAACCACGGTAGCCCATGTGATGTTGGTAGATCTACAAAACCATTACGGAGGGGATTCCAGGATTTTGACCCAGTGACATTGAAGGAACAGCAATATATTTCCAGTTAAGCATGGTGAGTGGCTTGGAGGGGAAATTGCAGGCAATGGTATTCTCGTGTATCTGCCCTTGTCCTTTTAGATGGAATTGGCCATGTGTTTAGAAGATGCTGGCTGAGTATCTTTTGGTGAATTTCTCAGGGCATCTTGTAGATATGTTGCTGCTGAGTGTCAGTGGTGGAGGGAGCAGGTACTTGTGGATGTGCTGCCAATCAAGCAGGCTCCTTCGTTCTGAATGGTCTCTAGCTTCTTGGATGTTAATGGAGATGTCCAAGCAAGTGGGGAAAATTCTATCACACTGCTGACTTGTGCCTTGTAGATGGTGGGCAGGCTTTGGGGAGTTCAGGGGTGAGTTACTTGCTGCAGTATTCCTCACCTCTGACCTTGCAGAGACTTTAGTTTCAGGTTTAGCTGTTGGTGAAGTTCCAGAAGACTGGAAGGTGGCTAATGTTCCAATGTTTAAGAATGGAAGCAAAGACAAGCCAGGGAACTACAGGCCAGCGAGCCTGACATCAGTGGTAGGCAACTTTTTTGGAAAAGATACAGACAGACTGGATCAACCTATATTTGCATAGTCAAGGCCTGATTAGGCACAGTCAGCATGGATTTGTACATGGGAAGTAATGTCTGACAAATCTTTTAGAGTTTTTTGAAGAGGTAACCAAGAGAATAGATGAGGGTAGGGCAGTGGATGTTGTCTATGTGGACCTTAGTAAGGTCTTTGACAAGGCCCCGCATGGCAGGCTGGTCATGAAGGTTAGGTCACATGGGATCCAGGGAGAGCTAGCTAATTGGATTCAAAACTGGCTCAATGGCAGGAAGCAGAGGGTGACGGTTGAAGGTTGTTTCTCGAACTGGAGGCCTGTGACTAGTGGTGTGCCACTGGGGTCGGTGCTGGGACCTTTATTATTTGTTATTTATACGAATGATCTGGATGTGAATGTACAAGGCACAATTAGGAAGCTTGTGGATGATACAAAATTAAGCGATATCATTGATAGCAAGGAAGGTTATCAAAAGTTAGAAAGGGACCTTGATCAGATGGGGAAGTGGGCTGAGGATTGGCAATTCAATACAGGAAAGTGCGAGGTGTTGCACTTTGGAAAGTTAAACTAAGGTAGGATTTATACAGTAAATGGTAAGGTCCTGAGGAGTGGTGTGGAACAGAGGGACTGAGGATGTACAAGTACATAGTTTGTTGAAGACAGCGTCACAGGTGGACAGGGTGGTGAAGAAGGCACTTGGCATGCTGGCCTTCATTGGTCAAGGCACTGAGTATAGGAGATGGTATGTTATGTTACAGTTGTATAAATCGTTGGTGAGGTTGCACTTGGAACATTGAATACAGTTTTGATCATCCTGTTATTGGAAAGACATAATTAAAACAGAAAGTGTGCAAAGAAGATTTATGACAATGTTGCCAGAGCTAGTAGCCCTGAGTCATAAGGAGAGGTTGGCCAGGATAGGACGCTGTTTCTTGGAACATCGGAGAATGAGGGGTGACCTTATTGCGGTGTGTAAAATCATGCGGGGCATAGATATGAAGAATGCATATAATCTTTTTCCCAGAGGTGGGGAATTGATAACTGGAGGGCATAGGTTTAAGGTGAGATGGAAAAGACTTAAGAAGGACCTGAGGGGCAACTTCTTCACACAGAGAGTGGTACATATATGAAATGGGCTGCCTGAGAAAGTGGTTGAAGTAGGGGTACAAAAGCAATGTTTAAAAATCATTTAGAAAGGTACATGAATGGAAGGGTTTAGAGGGATATGGACCAAATGCAGGCAATTGGAAATAGCTGAGTGGGCACTATGGTCTTCACGGACCAGTATGAGCCAAAGGGCCTGTTGCCATGCTGTGTTACTCTATGACTCTATGACACCATAGCCTGCTCCTGGACACAACATCCCATATATTTCGACAACCAGATCGTTGTTGGAATAGTGTAAGGGTTTGCAGTCAGAACCATTCAGTTTCCTGATGGACAATTCACTACATTAGAGCCCTCAGATGATACACTGCAGTCATAGAATTCAGAGGCTTCTGACTCACTTAAGTTCAACAGTTATCCAGAAAAAATACAGAATTAAAAACTTACCCTACAGGATAACAACTAAATTGGCATCCAGATCACCAAGTGACCCCTCCAAATAAACCACCCTGAGCATAAGATCATAAGAACTAGGAGCAGGAGTAGGCCATCCGGCCCCTCGAGCCTGCCGCACCATTCAATAAGATCATGGCTGATCTTTGAGACTCAGCTCCACTTACCTGCCCACTCACCGCAACCCTTAATTCCTTTCCTGTTCAAAAATTATCTCGCCTTGCCTTAAAAACATTCGGTGAGGTAGCTTCAACCACTTCACCGGGCAGGAAATTCCACAGATTCACAACACTTTGGGTGAACAAGTTCCTCCTGACCTCAGTCCTAAATCTGCTTCCCTTCATTTTGAGGCTATGCCCTCTAGTCCTAGTTTCACCTGCTCGCAGAAACAACCTCCCTGCCTCCACTTTATCTGTTCCCTTCATAACCTTATATGTTTCTATAAGATTTCCCCTCATTCTTCTGAATCCCAATGAGTATAATCCCAGTCTACTCAGTCTCTCCTCATAATCCAACTCTCTCAACTCTGGAATCAACAGACTGAATCTCCTCTGCACTCCCTCCCGTGAAAGTATATCTCTTCTCGAGTAAGGAGACCAAAACTGCACACAGTACTCCAGATGTAGCCTCACCAGGACCCTATACAGCTGCAGCATAGCCTCCCTGTTTTTAAACTCCATCCCTTGAGCAATGGCAGACAAAATTCCATTTGCCTTTTTAATCACCTGCTGCACCCGCAATCCCACCTTCAGCGATTCATGCGCAAGGACACCCAAGTCCCTCTGCATAGCAGCATGCTGCAATTTTTTACCATTTAAAACACAGTTCATTTTGCTGTTATTCCTACCAAAATGGATGACCTCACACTTATCAATATTGTACTCCATCTGCCAGACCTTTGCCCATTCACTTAGACTATCTATATCCCTCTGTAGACTTTTAGTGTCTTATGGACACTTTGCTCTACCACTCACCTTAGTGTCATCTGCAAATTTTGATGGCCCACACTTAGTCCCCAACTCCAAATCATCTATGTATATTGTAAACAACTCAGGTCCGAACACTAATCCCTGAGGCACACCACTAGCCACTGACCACCAACCAGAAAAACACCCATTTACCCCTACTTTTTGCTTTCTATTGGTCAACCAATTCATGCCAGTACATCAACTGTAATACCTGCAACTTTATCTTATGTAGCAGCCGTTGGTGTGGCACCATGTCAAATGCCTTCTGGAAATCCAGATACACCGCATCCACTGGTTCCCCATTGTCCACCATGCAAGTAATGTCCTCAAAGGATTCCACCAAATTAGTTAAACATGACCTTCATGAACCCACGCTGGGTGTTCCCAGTGGGACAATTTATATCCAGATGTCTTGCTATTTCTTCCTTAATGATAGATTCAAGCAATTTCCCCACTGCCGAAGTTAAGCTAACTGGCCTGTAGTTACCTGCTTTTTGTCTACTTCCTTTTTTAAATGGAGTCACATTGGCTGTTTTCCAATCTTCAGGAACCACCCCAGAGTCCAGTGAATTTTGGTAAATAATTACTAGTGCATTTCCCCCATCACCTCTTTTTGTACCCTGGGATGCATTTCATCACGGCCAGGAGACTTGTCTACCTTTAGCCCCAATAGCTTCCCCAGCACTGCCTCCTTAGTGATAATGATAGTTTCTCGGCCCTCACCTGCTGTAACCTTCTTGCCATCAGTTTTTGGCATGTTATTTGTATCTTCCACTGTGAAGACCGACACAAAATAACTGTTTAAGGTCTCGGCTATTTCCTCATTCCCAGATATTAAGTTGGCCCTCTCATCCTCTAAAGGACCAATGTTTACCTTCACCACTCTTTTACGATTTACATATTTATCAAAACATTTCCTGTCTGTTTTTAAATTCTGAGCTAGTTTACTCTCATAATCTATCTTACTTTTCTTTATAACTTTTTTGTGGCTTTCAGTTGGTCTTGAAAGATTTCCCAGTCTACTAGTGTCCCAATACTCTTTGCTTTTTTGTCCATGATTTTTTTTCAATCTGATACTTTCCTTTATTTCCTTCGATATCTATGGCTGGTTCTCTCTTTTCCTATAGTTATTCCTTATCACTGGAATATACTTCTGCTGAGCACTGTGAAAATAGTTTTGAAAGTCCTCCAGTGTTCCTCAATTGACCCACCATAAAATGTTTTCTCCCATTCTACCTTAGCTAACTCCTTCCTCATTCCTTCATAGTCTCTTTTGTTTAAGCACAGGATATAGGTACTGCATTTAACCTTCCCACGCTCCATCTGTATTTTGAATTTGACCATACTGTGATCACTCCTTCTGAGAGGATCCCTAACTGTGAAATCATTAATTATTCCTGTCTTATTACACAGGACTAGATCTAGGATAGCTAGCTCCCTTGTAGGTTCTGTTACATATTGTTCAAGGAAATTATCGTGGTTGCATTCTATGAACCCCTCCTCAAGGCTGCCATGACTGACCTGGTTTGACCAATCAATATGTAGATTAAAATCCCCCATGATAATTGCTGTGCCATTTTTACATGCGTTAGCTATTTCCATGTTTATTGCTCGACCCCACCACAATGTTATTATTTGGTGGCCTTTCGACCACATCTATCAGTGACTTCTTCTCTCTGATTCCTAATTTCTACCCAAATGGATTCAGCATTTTGTTCAGTTGAACCTCTATCATCTCTCACTACAGCCCTGATATCATCCTTAAAAATCAGAGCAACACCACCTACCTTACCTTCCTGACAGTCCTTCCGTACAGTTTGATACCCCATCTTACAGATACCTCATATCACTGACAATCTTGACCAGACATCATCCCATTCCAGGCCAATTGCAATTCCCAACTGTCCCAATTAACCCAATATACCAGCCCTAGCACCACCAACCTCACCAAACCCTTCCCTCTCTGCTGCACCCAATGTTTTCCCCCAAAGACCGTTTCCCTAATCAGCCCCAAAGCCTGGCCCATTGCCCATGACATACCCTGAGCACTCCATCACTGACCTGGCATCTACCCACACATCACCTATCCACTTGGTACTGTGACACCCTACACTGTTGGCACACCACATTTATATCTCATGTTTAATCTTTCACAGGGGCAGTCAAAGTGGCTTTGTACGTGTGAAATCATGTCTCCCAAACTTGATTGAGTTTTTTGAGAACATGGCCAAAAAGGTTGATGAGGGCAGAGTGGTCGATGGTGTCTACATGGACTTTAGTATAGCTTTTGACAAGGCTCCACATGGGAGACTAATTAATAGAGTTGGATCACATGGGACTCAGGGAAATCTTGTGAATTGGATACAAAATTGGCTTTATAGTAGGAGATAGAAAATGATGATGGAGGGTTGTTCATCAGACTGGAGACCTGTGACCACTAGTATTGTGCAGAATTGGTGCTGAGTCCACTTTTGTGGAGACATGGTTAGTAAGTTTGCCAAAGACACCAAAATTGATGATATAGTTGACAGTGAAATACATTATCTAAGATTTACAAGGCGTTCCTAATCAATTGGGCAAATGGACTGAGGCGTGGCAGATGTGATTTAATTTTGGATAAATGCAAGGTTTTGCACTTTGATAAAATAAACAAAAGCAGGTCTTACAGAATTAATAGTAGGGCCCTGGGTAGTGTTGTCAAATAGAGAGACATAGGGGTTCGGGTATATAGTTCTTTGAAAGTTGCAGCACAGATAGACAGAGTGGTTAAGAAGATATTTACCATGCTTGCCTTCATTGCTCAGATCTTTGAGTATAGGAGTTGAATCATCATATTGAGGTTGTACAGATTGTTGATGAGGCCTCTTCTAGAGTACTGTGTACGTTCAGGTTACCTTCTGTTAGAAGGATATTATTAAATTGCAGAAGGTTCAGAAAAGAATTACCAGGATAATGGCGGGACTGAAGGGTTTAAGTTATAAGGCGAGGTTGGGTAGACTGGGACTGTTTTCACTGGTGTATGGGAAAATGAGGGGTAGCCTTATAGAGGTTTATAAAATCATGAGGAGTATACAAAAGGTAAATAGCAAAGATCTTTACACCAGGATGCAGGAGTTCAAAACTAGGGGGCATATTTTTAAGGTGACAGGAAAAAGATTTAAAAGGGACATGAGGAATGACATTTTCACATAGAGGGTGGTTCATATGTAGAATTATCTGTCAGAGGAAGTGGCAGATGCAGTCACAGTTATAACATTTAAAAGACATTCAGACAGGTGCACGAATAGGGAAGGTTTACAGGGATATGGGCTAAACACAGGCAAATGGGAAATGTTTAGTTTGGGAAACCTAGTCGACAAGGATAGATTGGACTGAAGGGTCTGTTTCCATGCTGTATGACTCTTTGACTCTACTGCTGTTTGTGCTGCTGGACATTAAAGTCCAAGGACATGGCCCACTGATTTCTGCAAAGCCTGTTCTCTTTGCTGCTGGATCCATGGATGCCTGGGCAGGCTCATTGCAGGAGGCAGCCGTCCAGAAACCTCCATCGCAAAAGACACACAAACAAAAGCGGGTAATGTTTAATCCAATTTGAGTTGGAATCAGGGTTTCTGAGCCTGAACAGAATATCTAGAGCAAGACTCCAGGTGGAGTTTTTACATGATGCCTTGGTTTTGGTACTCCATATCCCTATATATAAAGGTCAACTTCCCTGTGTTTCTCACCAGATGTCTTAGAGTTTACAAAATTCCCTTTATTAAAATTCTTTCATGGGATTTGGGCATCACTGGCCAAGCCAACATTTGTCACTCATCTTTACTGGCTCCTAGAACTGAGTAATTCACTAGTGCCATCTCAGAGGGCAATTGAGAGTCAACTGTATTGCTATGGGTCTGGAGTCGTTGGAAGTAACATTGGCAAATTGCCCTCTTTAAAGCTATTCATGAGCCCGATGAATTTTTGCAACAATAAAAAGGTAGTTATCTGGCCACTGTTACTGAGGTGATCTTTCAAATTAGATTTTTATTATTTAATAAAATCAAAGTTCCACCAGCCAATATGGGTGGTACAGTGGCTCAGTGATTAGCTCTGCTACCTCACAGTACCAGGGACATGGGCTTGATTCCAACCTTGGGCGACTGTCTGTGTGGGGTTTGCACATTTTCCCTGTGTCTGCGTGAGTTTCCTCCGGGTGCTCTGGTTTCCTCCCACAGTCCAAAGAGATGTCCAGGTTAGGTGGGTTGGCCATGCTAAATTGCCCAAGGTGTTCAAGAGTGTGCAGGATATGTGGGTTAGCCCTAGGAAATGCAGGGATAGAGTAAGGTGTGGGTGAGGTGTTCTTCTGAGGGTCGGTGTGGGCTCGATGGGACCAATAGCCTCGTGGGGATTTCGGTTCCCATGGTGAAATGTGACTCTGGGCTACTAACATGAGCCTTTGCCACTGCTCTCTGTGCGCTGCCTTGCTCTGTGAGGAGGTGGGTGAAAAAATCAGATGCCAGGCACCAAATTTGGACAATATGGGCTGAGGCAATGAATCTCTCATCAGCCAAGGAGCTGAATGGTGGTGCCCAGGCCTGACATAAATTAAAGGGACAGGCATCCGAATTACAGTTCCGGGGATTAAATTCCAGTGTGCCAGGAATTAATATGGAATGTTTCTTTTCTTTTTGGAGGTCTTGAGATGAGTTCCTGTGTTTGGGTTGTCACTGAACCCTCTTAGGGAGAGTAGCGGTGCATATGAAAGCTGCAGTAGGAGTGGGGCACTCAGCCGTAGTTTAACAGAGACTGTAGAGAGAGCAACCTCTGAGGGACATCCATTACCCACTTAGAGCTGCGCTCTGTCACTGAGGCAGGAGATTAGACAAATCACCCAGCATCTAGATCTATGGTCACTCGCAAAGGTCCATTTCATAAAGTACTTACAACTACTTTCATCACAATATGGGGTGTTTATAAAGTTTGTGGAAGTAAGCAGCTCTCCCCTCCGGTTCTTCAAATGGACCAACTGCTGGTTCAGGAGGCAAAGCATTAGGTTCACATGTTCACAATGGGCCTCAGATTTCCTGCTTATATTATTTGAAACAGAACACTAGAGTTTTAACAATGACCAGTTACTTAAAAACATTCAAGATTAAAAGATTGAAGTGAGATGGAATTTCAAACTCTTTCAATGTAAAAAAAAACAAATCTCTTCGGCAATGTTGGAAACAGTCCAAAATGAAATCATTTTGTTCCCAGATACTCAGAACAACGTACGGATGATATAATCAGATCCATAAACTTCAGCAGCAACTCAGTGGTAAGATTCTCGCCTCTGAACCAGAAATTTCTGAATCCAAACTTCAATCGAGAGAGTTGAGCGGATGATCCACTCTAAAATTCCAGTGCAGTATTCAGGAAGTGCTACAGCATTGAAGCTGCCGGCTCTCAGCTGAGTCATTTAACCTGTGATATAAGTGCATGTAAAAGACTGGAGCTGACTGAAAAAGTGAAGGATCCATTAGGATCAGGTTTATGATTTTCAACGGTTGTAGGAACATTATTTTTTATATTGCAATGGGAGCTGGGGAGATCTATTCCAGGGAGGGAAGCTTAGTATCTGATATCATTTATAGTTTTCTACATATATTAGAAGTCCACGTAACACGCATCACCTCTCATCAACGATGCATAACGATTTGGTATTTATAGAGATACCAGTGTCGATTTAGAAACATTTCTATTCCTTCTGGGATATACCGCTTGGATGCAGGTAAAAGTTGCAGCTTTTCTGATGCATTCATACGATGTTTTAAATTTAAGATCTGTCCAGTCTGACTGGTGCCCGTGAGCTCTAACACCGAGGTCATACTACTTGCACTTCATTGACACACTTGAGCTACAAATGGAACTTTGAAAGATTCATTAGCATTTTTCACTTGGTTTGCTTTTTTCTGCAGCACTGCATGTGCTTGGCTTTCTCTATTTCGTGAATTTCCTTCACACTTTAGCCCAACATCTCCTTGTGGAGCATGGATTACACATGTCACAAAACGCTCAGCACTGTCTTAGTGGGTAAGACAAGCATCCTGTACAGGGTTTGGACTGAAGAATGGCAAGAGGTTTCTTCATGGTGTCATGACCACTCATGATTCCCAAACAAAGCTATTAACATGGATTTATCACACAGTTCTTTTGCTTGCTGTGCGCAAATTGGCTACCAAAATCCCAATATGACAGTTCAAAACTACATCATTGGCTGGAAAGCACAGAAACATAGAAAATAGGAGCAGGAGTAGGCCATTTGTCCCTTACAACTACTTACTCCATTCAATATTATCATGGCAGTTCATCCGACCAATCTTCCTTCCAGAAAAGTGGGGATGAGGACAGATTTGAAGGAGAGGTGGAACAGCACCTGAGGAGAGAGAACCATTCACACAGCTGCTGGGAGGAGAAGCTGGGTGAACAACAGCTCAGTAGGCATCAGGTTTAGATTAGATTCCCTGCAGTGTGGAAACAGGCCCTTCGCCCAACAAATCCACACCGCCCCTTGAAGCATCCTACCCAGACCCATCCCCCTATAACCCACACACCCCTGAACACTACAGGCAATTTAGCATGGCCGATCCACCTAGCCTGCACATCTTTGGACTGTGGGAGGAAACCGGAGCACCCGGCGGAAACCCACGCAGACATGGGGAGAATGTGCAAACTCCACAAAGACAGTTACCCAAGGTTGGGATCGAACCCAGGTCCCTGGCGCTGTGAGGCTGCAGTGCTAACCACTGAGCCACCGTGCCGCTTACGCCATTCCCCGGTTTAGGAATTAGATCACCTGAGCAAGATGAACTGGAAGAGAACATGAGGGGAATAGGAGGAGAAATGGAGAAAGGTTCAAGTTTAGAGTCCAGGCCCGGTAACCTGAGGAAATGTCCAGGCTGGCAGTCTGGAAGGAGAGGCAGGGAACAAAGAACAAAGAACAAAGAAAATTACAGCACAGGAACAGGCCCATCGGCCCTCCAAGCCTGCGCCGATTGAGATCCTCTGTCTAAAAGTGACAAAGACAGTTGATGGGATGGTTTTGAGCTGGCTAAAAAAGAGGTCAATGAGCCCCTCATACATGTTGCTGGATCTGATCCTAGAGGAAGCAGGGGATAGCATTTCACAAAGTGGCTCATAATACAGTAATGTTTTCTCTTAATTCCCGATGGTCTTGAAATACTGAGCAGCTTCAACAGAGACCTGTAGGCAAGTGTTTTATGTGGTCCAGCCTGACAAATTATGTACATAACTCACTTACTACAGTCATTCCACAAGATTAACACATTTTCATGAGATATTCATTTTATTAATAAATCTGGTTCATTTAGTTTGACATTTGGGGCTTTGAAGACTTCAACCAATAATTGCAAACAGAATGAGGTTTAGTTGGAAAGAAACCAGCACAACTTATATAGCAATCAGCTACTTCATTTCAATCCTTCAATCCTTGGGATGAAAGTTTTCAAACTGAGAAGTAAGAAACCATCCCTAATTAGTCCTGACAGAGGTATCTTTAAATATTTTTTCAGATCAATACCATCTTAAGGAAGCCTTTGTGGAGTTTTGGCACAGAGGGGCTTTGACAGTGTATACCTCAGTGAGTGGCACTGGCAAAGCAGAGTTTATAGTTATAAAGTACAGCAGCTGTCAGTGGTTCCTCCTGTGGGGCTTGGCAGTAACTTCAGAGCCACACCAAGTCCTCAGTGCATCACTTATGCAATGATCAAAGAACAGCCAAAAAAGCACATGTACTGTTTACTTTACCAGCACCACTTGCAATGAAAGCAGTTATCAAAGAGAGGGGCACTCTTTGCTGGTCAGTAAGGTGTTCTTCTATTATGCTCTAAGTGGTCATTTTGACTTTAAGTGAGTGTGTAAGTTTGGCGACGTCCATTACTTGGCCATTACGTGTTTCCCCTGATTCGTATTTCATTGTTCAATCCTCATGGTAATGGCTTAGTGCTGTTGTCACTGAATTATGTTCAAGTCCTGTCATGGCAGATGGTGGAGCTTGAATGCAATAACTGGAATTAAGAACTAGGAACAGGACTAGGCTAAAAACCAAAAGAACTGCAGATGCTGTAAATCAAGAACAAAAACAAAGTTGCTGGAAAAGCTCAGCAGGTCTGGCAGCATCTGTGGCAGAGAAAACAGAATTAACATTTCGGGTCTTCAGAACTGAGGAAGGGTCACCGGATCCAAAACGCTAGCTCTGTTTTCTCCTCCACAGATGCTGCTAGACCTGCTGAGCTTTTCCAGCAACTTTGTTTTTGTTCCTAACAAGACTGGACTGCTTGGACCCTTGAGCTTGCTCCACCATTCAATAGGATCATGGCTGATCTCACATTCCTCACATCCACTTTCCTGGCCTTTCCCTGTAACCCTTGATTCCCCAACTGATCAAGAAACTATTTATCTCAGCCTTAAATATACACAAGGATTCTGTACACCCCCCAACCTCTGTACAAGGACTCTGTGGTAAGGAGTTCCAAAGACTTGCAATCCTCCAAGAGAAGAATTCCTCCTCATCTCAGTCTTTAATGGATGCTCTTTTATTCTGAAACTATGGCCTCAGATCTTAGACACCATAATAGGAGAAACATCCTCTCATCATTTACTCTATTAAGCCCCTTATAAGTCCTTATAAGGGGTGGCACAGTGGCTCAGTGGTTAGTGCTGCAGCCTCACAGCGCCAGGGACCTGGGTTCGTTGCCCGCCTCAGGCGACTGTCTGTGTGGAGTTTGGATATTCTCCCCGTGTCTGCGTGGGTTTCCTCCGGGTGCTCCGGTTTCCTCCCACAGTCCAAAGATGTGCAGGTGAGGTGGATCGACCATGCAAAATTTCCCGTGGTGTTCAGGGGTGTGTGGGTTATAGGGGGATGGGTCTGGGTGGGATGCTTCAAGGGGCGGTGTGGACTTGTTGGGCCGAATGGCCTGTTTCCACACTGTAGGGAATCTAATCTGTATGTTTCAATAAGATTACGTCTCATTCTTCTACAACTCCAATGGTTAGATTCCCAACCAGTTTGGCCTTTCGTCATAACACAATCTCTCTATTCAGGGCATCGTTCCAGTGAACCTTCTCTCCAATTCCTCTAATGATATAATATCTCTCCATAGGTAGGGGAAATCAAGACTGTTCACAGTGCTCCAGATGTGGTCTCACCAGCACTTTGTACAGTTGCAGTAAGACTTCCCTGCTCTTATACTCCAACCCCCTTGAGATAAGAATCTAATGATGGCCATGAAATGTTATTGATTGAATAAAAAAAACTATTTGGTTTCCTAATGTCCTTTAGGGAAGGGAATCTCCCATCCTTACCTAGTGTGTGGCCTATACGTGACTCCAGGCTCATTGGTGGAATTTTAATTGGCCTCTGGTCAGTTAGGACAACAAATGCTGATCCAGCCAGCAACAGCCCCATCTCTTGAAAGAATAAAAAATGCAGTGCTCAAAGTCAAACTGACGCCATCCAAATCTCAGCCACAGCCGTGTATGAAGCAAGCACTGTTCTAATAGTGGGAAACATTCCAAATTTGAAACCATTGAAAATCAACATCAATTATCCCCTATAATGTCTAGAAATATAATGTCTATTAAACCAATCAGGGATTATAAACCATCAAAATAATTCAGCTGTCACCACCTCTAGAACCTTTCTGAATTCTGGGCTTGCCAACAATGTCTGTATCACATGAAATAATAAATGTTAAATAATACATTGAGTAGATTCTGACATACAGTAATATGGAAATAGCAAACAATGGGAGATAACTTGTACACACTGTGTCTCTATTGATTGCAATACAAATAAATAAAGCTGCCAGCCAATTGCATAAAGTCTAGAACTACCACAACTGATTTTGAGTCTTGCTGACAAGCAAAATAGATTTTAGAATCCCTATTTTGTGGAAGTTGGCCAATTGGCCCATCAAGCCCTCACCAAGCCTCCAAAGAGGGTTCCATGCAGGCTCACCCTATCCCTACATTTTCCATGGCCAACCCATCTAGCCTGCACATCTTTGGACTGTGGGAGGAAACCAGGGCACCTGGAGGAAACCTGCTCAGATGTGGGGGGAAAGTGCAAACTCTACACAGACAGTTGCCCAAGGGTGGAATCAAACCCGGGTCCCTGGTGCTGTGAGGTAGCAGTAGCTAACTACTGAGCCACCGTACTGTCCTTGGTCAAGCTTCTTGTCTTGCTTTCATCAGGGAAATTCTCAAGAAATAATAAAGTAAGGAAAACAAAACTCAAGCTGCATGAGAGCAGCTGCTAATTATTTGTTGGTGAATGTTAATCGGCTTCTTAGAGTAGAAAAACCAGAATTAACCTGCCTAGATTAAAACATAAATAAAGCTTGACAGTTAATTGTCAGTCATCATTAATGGATGCATTTTACATGGTATTGCCTCTAGAAATCAAACTCCTCTTCATATGGTATATCTACGGTTTTCCTCTTGCAAATTGTCCTAATGAGACCAAAATAAAAAGCCTTGATAGAATGTGTCGCTTGTCTCAAGTTCTGTTCTATCAATAACTATTTCTGCAAATAATCTTGTTAATAGGTGAGTATTGAAACGGGCTGAAAGTAAGAAATAGCAGCAGAAGGTGCTGGAAAAATTCAACAAGTCTGCTTTAACAGGAGAAACAGAGGTGACATTTCATGTCTGATAGGACCCTTCCTCCGAGGAGCCCTGAAGAAGAGTCATATTGGACTCAAACTCCACACATGCTGCCAGAACACTGAGTTTCTCCAGAACTTTGTGTTTTTGCTTCTGATTTCCAGTATCTGCAGGGCTTTTTTTCACGTAAAAGTAGAAAATATTGCCAGATGCACAGAATATTTGAAATTCACTTTACACAGTCAAACCCCTCTTTCACTATTTCCTCATGACTTCCCAGGGATTTAAGAAATGAAAATAGAATGGAAAATTCATTAGGAAATGGCTTGAGGAATGAGATTAGAGTTTATAATTCCAATCGTGGAGCTGACATGATGGGCCAAATGGTCTTTTTTCTGTTATGGTCCCATTCCACAATCATAAACTTAGTCGTAGAGTCAGAGAGCACAGAAACAGACCTGCGTCTAACTAGTCCCTAGTCCCTTCTGCCTGTGCTTGGCCCATACCTCTCCAAATATTTCTTATTCATGTATTTATCCAAATATCTTTCAAACGTTGTTACTGTACCTACATTCATCACTTCCTCTGGCAGTTCATTTCACACATGAATCACTCTCTGTGTAAAAAACAACTCTCTGTCCTCTCACCTTAAAGATATGCCCCCAGACTTGAAATTCCCAAACCCAGGGGAAAAAAAGCACCTGTCATTTACCTTAGCTATACCCCTCATGATTTCATAAATCTCTGTAAGATCACCCCTCAACCTCCTATGCACCAGTGAAAAAGTCCCAGAATACCCAGCCTCTCCCTGTAACTCCTAGCCTTCATTTCCGGTGACATCCTGGTAAATCTTTCCTAAACCCTCTCTGTCTTAATAATATCGTTTTTATAACAAGGTGACCAGAACTGCACACAGCACTCCAGAAGAGGTCTCCCAACGTCCTGTACAAACTGAACATAACATCCCAACCCCTCTACTCAAAGGTCTGAGCAATGAAGATAAACATGTTAAACGGCTTCTGAACCAACCTATCTAAATGTGATGCAAATTTCAAAGAATTGTGCACCTGAATTTTTATCTTACCTTAACTTCCTTTATCAAAATGAGATATGGACATGGAAAAACTGCATAGGTAGAAAAAAATAGTAGGAACTGCAGATGCTGGATGATCCGAGATAACAAGGTGTAGAGCTGGATGAACACAGCAGGCCCAGCAGCATCAGAGGAGCAGGAAGGCTGACATTTTGGGCCTAGACCCTTCTTGAGAAAAGGCCTGAAACGTCAGTTTTCCTGCTCGTAAGATGCTGCTTGGCCTGCTGTGTTCATCCAGCTCTACACCTTGTTATAGAACATAGAACATAGAACAGTACAGCACAGAAGAGTTTCTGCTGAGGAAATACAAGCAAGTATGGGAAAAACAGATTCAAATTCATGAAACAGTACTGAGGAATGCGGAAACTGTTCTGCTGGGACATGTTCTGTTTGAATCATGCTGGGACCAGAGCCCTGGTGAACCACATAACCAGGGCTATGGATAGGGTTTTAAAGTAAGTAATGAGGGGATGTTTGGTCATATGGGATATTATAAAAGCAAAACTAAAGGAGAAAGTAGGATTACTGCTTAGCGATGGGGCTGGTTGTTGCCAGAAAATAAAACGAAGGGAGGAAATGTGTGACTGTCAAATTGCACAAAGGAACCATAAAATTTGGGAAACTCAGTAATAGAACAGTTAAAGGCTCTTATTTTAATGCGCAAAGCATTTGGAATAAGGTGGATAAACTGATGTCACAAATTGAGGTAATTCCAGGTCACAATGAGTTTCAAATTGTTAAAGTCAGGGAAGACTCAGGACAGATTATTAAAGTTCCCAGAACAAGTAATTGGACAGAAAGTATGGAATGGGTGAGGAATCTAACTTCAGGCACAGCAGATAGGGAGGCAGCTATGAGAAGGGGGAGGAGGTGATCCAAATATGACTGAGGATGTTGTGTACGTAAATATGTGCAGTGCACAACAAAAGGTAAAAGAGCTTGAAATTGGTGGGTACGATGTTGTGGGCTGACGGGGAAGTCAGGGGCAGCATAAAATCAAAAGGGAAAGCATACACTGTGATGATGATTTGTTGGAAGCCAGCAGATTGGGAAGCCTTTTAAAACCAGTAGAGGGGAGCTAAGTAAGGGGGGAGAAGATGAAATATGAGAGTAAGCTAGCCAGTAATACAAAAGAAGATTGCAAGAGTTTTTTAGATATCTAAAAGATAAGCAAAGAGGCAAGAGTTAACATGAAGCTGCTGGAAAATAAGGCTGGAGAAGTAGCAATGGGTAATAAAGAAATGGAGGAACTGAATAGGTACTTCACATCAGTTTTCACAGTGGAAGACACCAGCAGCAAACCAGAACTTCAAGAGAATCAGGGGCCAGAGGTGAGTGCGGTGGCCATCATTAAGGAAAAGGTGCTAGGGATGCTGAAAGTTCTGAAGGTGAATAAATCACCTGGACCAGATGGACTACACCCCAGAGTTCTGAAGGATACATCTGAGGAGTTTGTATTGGCATTGATGATGATCGATCAGGAATCACCGGAGTCATGGAGGGTTCCAGACAATTGCCAATGGCAAATACAACATCTTTGTTTAGGACAGAAGGGAGGCAGAAGACAGGAAATTACAGGCCAGTTAGCCTAACCTTGGTTGTTCGTAAGAATCAACTACGAAGGATGAGATTGTGAAGTACTTGGAAGAGCGTGGTAAAATCAGGCTATGTCAGGGTGAGATTGTGTCTGAAAAACCAAAGATTACAGGGATTCTGATTGAAACTGATAGAATATCGAAAGGCCTACATAGTGTAGATGTGGAGAATATGTTTTCACTAATAGGAAAGACTATAAATTTATGAATGAATGAATGATTTTTATTGTCATGTGTATGTATACTGAGAAATACAATAAAATACTGTGAAAGACTTTAAAATGAAAAGATACTATTTAAAGGAAAGGCCTTCTATGTTTGACTTCAGACTGTTCAGAACGACCACCACCTGGCAGCTGTCTACACCAGACCCAATCACGCCAAAGTCACCAATCCAGCCCAGCCTCAGGTTGAAGGAACAATGTTTCAGAACTGAGATGAGGAGGAATTTTTTCAACCAGAGGGTGACAAATGGAACTCATTGCAGCAGAGGGCTATCGAGGTCTAGTCATTGAATGTACTTATGACAGAGATAGATAAGTCCTTGGTTAGTAAGGGGGTCAAAGGTTATGTAGTGAAGGCAGGAGAAAGAGATTGAGAAACATATCAGACATGATTGAGAGAGAGATAATGGGAACTGCAAATGCTGGAGAATCCGAAATAACAAACTGAGAAGCTGGATGAACACAGCAGGCCAAACAGCATCTGAGGAACACAAAAGCTGACGTTTTGGGCCTAGAATTGAAAGGTCCAGGCCCGAAACGTCAGCTTTTTTTGCTTCTAAGATGCTGTTTGGCCTGCTGTGTTCATCCAGCTCCACACTTTGTTATCTCAGCCATGATTGAATGGGACTAATTCTGCTCCTGTGCCTTGCAGTTTTATGATCTAAGCTATTTTGCCATTTAATGAAAACTAGCTCATTTGAAGGACATTGCGGGGTAGGGAGGAGTTTTTTTCTATCAGGGTTGTGACTGATCTCGTTACCATGTTGACAATGATAGATGATTCCATATGGCGACATAATGAGAAAGCAGTTGAGGTCAGCAGTCATGAGGAACAATCACAAATCCACAACAAATCAAAGAATCAACTGGGAATCTAGGAGTCAATTCGCAGCGCCACAAGACAGCGAACCCTGACATTTTAGGGAATAACATAGCAAAACCGTGGATCATTTGGCACGGGTGTGAATGATTGGATAATATCTGGTCACACATGTTTCTAAAGGAAAGGCAAAAGGAAAGAAAACTTGCGTTTGCACAGCAACATTCATAACCTCAAGTTAGTTGTATATTTGAAACGCAATTACCGCTGCATCGTAGGGAGAAACAGGAGCCAACCAGTGCACAGGTAGATCCCACAAGCAGCAACATGATAATGGTCGGATAATGTGCTTTCATAATGTTGATTGAGGGATAGGCCTATCGGGATACTTGAGAACAGCCTCATTACTCTTCCTCAGACTAGTGCCAGGGAGCTTTGCCATTCCCCTGGGTAGATAGGCCCTCAGTTGAACTTACTGTTTGAAAGAAGGAGGCTCTTAGAGTACAGCACTCAGAGACACTCTGCCTGGAACCTATTAATCACGTTACTTGTGTGGGATCACAATCTGTCGATTCAAAAGTGGAAATGGAAATGCCTGGGCCACAGTTCCCATTGCTCCATGCTTGAAACCTCTCCCAATCACTACCCCTCCCTCCTGCTTCAATATAGAACCTGTCACTTTCATGGGCCTTTGAGACACTATTCCTAACACTTCTCTCTGGGTGGATGCCAATTGTTACCTAGTCACCCCTCTGTGGCTGACTTGCCTATGTTGGAGGTTATGTAAAGGCAAGCTGTTGTTGTCGGTCTTGGAGAAGCTTGAGAAACAGAGGTTGAGGACAATATGTGAGGTAAAGATAAGGGCCAATATGAACTGTTCAGACTGTGTGGTGTAATTTCTCTTAAGATGTCTTCCATCAGAAATGAAAATTACGGCAAAAAGCATCACATTAGATTGAATTCTGCACATCGACAAATGTAGATTATCAAACAACTGAGTACTTTATTCTCAATACCCAGAAGTGCTATCATACACAACTGAATGATTGGCCCACCACCAAATCATTATGACGTTGTGTTTGTTTTTTTTGTGCAGCAGATGAGACATGAATCCCAGTCTCCCAGTCCAGAAAGATGGACACTACCATTGTGCCACAAGCAACCTTCTGTCTGTTTTATCTTCTTTTAGTTTGAACCTAGGCCTCTCTGGGCCAGGACAGGAACACTACCTTGCATCATGAGAGAATGCTAGGCCTGCTTTATCTTTTTATTTAACCTATTTTTCTAATCAACCTGCTCAGATGTATTATTGCACACCTCTGAAACAAACGGAACTTGAACCCAGTCCTACTGGTCCAAGATAGGGGCACTACCATCGAGCCGCAAGAGTGTTGCTGGAAACAACCGAGTGTTATAATAGGACATGAAAGTAGGGCAATAGTTGGACTACTAAACAAGATCTGTCAGACAAAGCTATTAACTAATATGAAGCATATCCACACTAAAGCCTTTCTGATACCCTTTCTCTGGAACCAAGTCATATGTTAGGTATTGGATATTTTTGATAATTATACTGAACTCATGAAATACCCAACAGAGAAATCAAAATTATTTTAAAAAATGCTTGTCAAACACAGCCAAGAATAATTAATTCAGTAACGCACTGACCATAAAAAAAACTAGCAGATTCATCAAAGGCAAATACATCAACGTGTCTGAGGAACATTTTTGACTAAACAATTAAGATAGTGTTGTTGGTGTGAAACTTCACATCATATAGGTGTGTAAAGAACAGTGTGGTGTTTGATTTCTGCTCAATTTCACCTCTCTCGATGTTGCCATCATTCAGTGATCCATGAGCTTAAGATGTCCCTTTGCTGTGTTGTGGTTAACCATTGCTAATATAACTTCTCTCTCATTAGAGAACGGACCAAGTAGAGTAAAGAGTTAATTATACCTATACTCCAAGAATGGCTACCTAAGCTGTGGCAAAGAAGCTCTGTCATTGTGATGACAGAGCACATGGAAGCTGGAATGTGTTCCATAAGGCTGCAGCAGCAAGTCACCTTTTCAGTGACTCTTGTAAATAGTTGCGTTATAATTCAGTTGAAGTTCACTCAGGAGACTATAGATTGCACCTTACTTTAACAGGCTCAGATAGTCCCCTCTTGCAAAGAAGGCACTTACCTATAAAGCCCTTGGCCACCCAGAGAAATGGTGCCCAGAGTCCCAACACCTGGGAGGTACACAAAGAAGCAAATCAGTCCAGTGACACAACAATGTTTAATTGAGTGGCTGCCTTAAAGTGAGAGATTGGGCATTTTGGGCCTATTCTCACCAGGGTTTAGAAGAATGAGAGGAGATTAAATTGATTGAATTGAATTGAACCCCGTGCAATGCATCATACAACCTCATCCAGTTAAAAGAAAAAACAACCTGCTATTCCATGTCTCCTTTCCCGACTTTGTGTTTCGGAGTCAAAGAAGTACCTTTGAAGGTGCAGTCACTATTGTGATTTGTGCACAGGAAGCTTCCACAAACAGCAACTTGATCAAGGCCAGATAAGGGCACAAAGCTTCCAATATGGATGCAGATTTTGACTGAACCTGGTGTACCCCAGCACTCAGAGGAAGTCCCTATACATGTACATTCGTGGTTCCAACATGGCAAATTTAAGTTTCTGACATAGAATGAGAGGTCATGAAAACAAAGGCAAAGGACTGTGGGTGCTGGAAATCAGAAACAAAAACAGAAATTGCTGGAAAAACACAGCAGGCCTGGCAGCGTCTGTGAAGACAAGACAGAACTAACGTTTCAAGTTCAGTGACCCTTCTTCTGCACTCTTTTCATTTCATGCTAAAAATTTATTAAGATGGGGGTGCAGAGGGATAGAGCTAAGACCTTTGCTGATACAGAACATTCAGAATGAGAAAGCAAAAGCTCAGAAGTGATAGCCCTGAAGCAGGATCATTGCACCTGAAACATTAAATCAACTTTCTCTCCATAGATCAAAAGTTTATAGATGGGGCAGACTCAGTGGTGAAATTTGAATTCAGTTTAAAAACAAGATTGGAATTTAGACGTTGTCAGCCACTTATTGTAAAAACCCCATTTGATTCATTAACATGAGCTAGAGAAGGAAATCTGCCATCCTTACCTGGTCTGGTCTACATGTGACTCCAGACCCACAGCAATGGGGTTCACTTTTAATTTTTTTCCTTTCCAATAGCCGTAGCAATCCA